>NW_015151682.1:98914-114515 GCF_000732505.1 Cyprinodon variegatus
TTCCTTAGATAGAAAACTTTGTATCAATTTGACTGCATGACATGTGTTGTGAATTTGGCGCTATATAAATAAACTGAATTGAATTGAATTGAATTGACTTGAAACGGGTGAGGGGAATAAATTATAATTGAGGCTGGGAAGGAAGAGGGCAGGTGAGAGGAATTACTAATTAGGGGAGAGCAAACAGGCCAGATCATGACATACTTATTATAGAATGCACCTTCAATACATGCTAAATCAGTCTTTAGAAAATGAAATGTACTTTTCGTGATACCTATGGAACAGAAGGAAGTCAGCTTTTAGCTGGTTGCCCAGGCAAGAGTTTTTTTATTCTGAGCTGCGCATGTCAAGAGCGTGTAGCTAAACCTCTCTGCTTGATTCATCATGGCAGCATCCATTTCCTACCTACTACAATTACATTAAATTGAATGTCTCAAACAACCATAGAAGCAATGTATTATTTTTTTTCCAAACACATACACAATTCACTCAGAGATATCTATTGTATTCCTACATAAAATAGGTGTCCCTGTTTAGTAAAATAATTAAATGTCTCTTTCTTTTTACAGGGGCCTTGTATGAATCTGCCAGGAAGTCAAAAGCTTGAGTCAAATGTTTTTTTACTTTTTAGCGTTATTCCAGCAAATCAACCTTTGTGCATTGTGTTCATTGTTGTAGAACAAAACAGTATTCATAACTTTATTTTAACTTTAATGGGCAGATGATTTTGTTATTATTTTTCATGAGATTTCATTTTAAAACCACAAGGAAGTTGCATTTACAATAATAAAGCACTGTTTGGAAGAAAAACCTTCCAAACAGTGCTGTGCAATTGATCTGGCATCCAGTGAAAGGCATGTGAAGAGGTCGCTGATTAAGGCAGACACTCAATCCGCTCCACTTTCCTCTCTGATCTAGAATAATTGCCATCAGTGCAGGTTTTTTTCACTGTGTTGTCTTTGCTTTGTTTATTTTTTATTTTCATGACTAACACTTATTAGCAGTACCCTAACTTTAAATTTCTGAGAAATTGAGGGCAGGTCAGTTACTGATTATGATTCAGCAGCCGTTTGTTTGGAAATGACTAGGAGAGCAAGATTATCAGCCTGCACGATCGATGGAAGTTATGAATTATTAGGTGGCGGGAAAAGTAATAATTAAAAACTGGGCTCAGAAGACCTGCAGGATAAATTACCAATGGTAGTTGTGCTATGACATAAAATACACATTCACATGATTTACAGGGTTAAGAGAAAACCCTAGAGTAAGGCTTTATGTAATTAGGGTTGGCTAGTGAAGCAAGACCTTTTTGCAATTGCTCACTTATTGGTTCTTGGGTCTAGTTTAGATAAGAAAGTTCTCACCCAACTCTTAGATAGACACAGCTATAAAAGTTTAATTTTCCGTTGACCGCATTAACAAGTGCGTTAATAAAGTTTATAATGATTCTCTGAGTCACCTTAGAAACCAATAGGACACCAAAGTCTAAGAGGTTGCTCTAGATTAGGCTGATTTATATGCAAATTTTACTTGCATAGAAAAATCTTTTTTTATGCTGGGGTTCTGTATGCATATCAGAAGTGGGATTAATTATGCATACTGCCATGTCATAAAGGGAATAAAATGCTTACCGATATGTATTTACTTAAATACAAGTAAAATTAAAATAAAAAAGAAAGAAAATTTTATACTGTCTGTTCTTGTTACGATTCATGTTGGATAACAGATTGGGCCACTTTTGTTTTATTATCTTTTTCTGAAACCAGCTGAGTTTTCTTGCTGGTGATTCAATTCTCTGTTTTACAGTAAATTGACCAATGACCAATGCCTTATCTTCAGGTTTACTCAGGGTTACTTTTTTGTTTAATACAAAATACAACAGTGCAATATCAATGTAAAGGGAGCAGTGCCCAACCCTCTTTGATTTGTTGTTTGTATGTAATTTGTAGTACATTGTCCTGTAAAACATGGTCGGTGTAATAACAACCATAACATTCTGCTCTTTACAACCCAAATTTCCCAGTATTTTGCTGGATCATCAATGTTTAGCAGCAAGTTTTATATTAACTTTCATGAAGTCTTGTATGGTGGGTGTACAGTAAATCTTACATTTATTAAAATAATAATATTAAAATACAACTTTATTAATCTCATTGGGAAATTAAATCTCAGAGAAACTCTTGTCTTGTAGCGGATCTGAAGAAACCTCTTACTAAAGATATTGTTATGGTTTAACAATCTTCTGGATACTAACCTTGGAGGATACTCACTGTTGTCCATAATGTTCTCCACTTTATGAAGAATTCTACTTCGGAATATCATCTCTAAAGGTTTTGGAGTAGTTCCCAGAAGGAGGCTCAGCCTTCTCTATCAGCTTCTTGAGCTTTTTTAAGTCATTCGCTCTGATTTCCCCTGCATGAAGGCAGAAGAGATCACTCTCAGTAGGCTGTCATGATCTTGGTGCTGATGGCTGGCTTATGGTATCTATCTTATCTGACCGATTTCAGTTTTTTCATTTTAATGATAAAGCTTCCCCATGCTCCAGGGTTACCTGTGGAGTACCACAGGGATGAGTGCTAGGACCAGTTCTCTTTACTATATATGTATATATGCTCCCAATTGGTAGATTTAGTAGACAGCATGGGATTAATTTCTACTGTTAAGCTGATGATACTCAGCTATATCTGTCAATAATCTTATAGGCATGTCTATAAGAAATAGAAACCTGGATGACTCTTAACTTCCTGCTTCTGAATGCAGACTAAAGAGAAGTTATAGTCTTTGGATCACAGTCTTTGAAATGGGATTAAATTGATCTCAGATAAAAAAGTACAAAATCTTGGTGTTATTTTTGATCAGGACTTGTTATTTAAATCCCATATCAAAGAGGTTTCTAGAATTTCCTTCTTTCATCTGTGGAATATTGTTAATATTAGAGATATCCTGTCCAGAGATGTTGATGATGAACTAGTCCATGCATTTGTTTTTTCAAGGCTAGCCTACTGTAATTCTTTACCATTAGAAAGCCCACAAACTGTAGTTAAAAGTCTTCAGCTGATCCAAAATGCTGCAGCCAGAGTTCTGATGAAAATTAAAAAGAGAGATCATATCTCTACTATCATAGCTTCTCTTTTTGGCTTCCTTTTAAATCCTAAATAGAATTTAAAATACTCCTTCTCACATATAAAGCCTTAAATGGCCAAGCTCCAATATATAGCTATATATAGCACCTTTCACAGACAAAGAGGTCACAAAGAGCTTCACAAAATTACAATAAATCTACATCCTCTCTACACTATGCGTATTTCCTGTTTGGTACCTTACTTGCTTGTTTTGTTTGTATGACCGCCATTGTGCAAAACGACTCGTGAAGATGGACCAGCTAGAAGAGCGAGGTGCACAAAAACCCAGGGACCCTTTTTACACCTGGATCCCCGCCCTTTTTCACCCTCATGTCTCTCTGTTGCCCCCACTTTGTCAATGCCTCGATCCTATCTAGACCCACAGTTAGTTTGTGATTGTTCCCTTGGGTTGTGGCGTGGAATATTATAGTGCAGACCATGCTTCAAAATTGGGCATAAATCAAAATAGCCTGGTTTTGCTGAAGGATCCTTCCTGTTAAATGAGAATTTCCCCCTCCACTGTTGCTACAAGCATGCTTGGTGTGAGAGATGGCTTTCCAGTCAATGCCTTGATGCAATCAGCTGGTTTTCCTTAGATAGAAACGTTAGTACCAGTCTGTGTATGATCTGGTTTAATTGTCTCTGTAAAGTGCCTACAGATGAAATGTTTTGTGAATTGCTGCTATATAAAAAAACAGAATTGAATTGAATTAAAGAACACAGTTATAAATAATTCTCAGTGGGTTATAAGAAAAAAACCCAAGCTTTGATTTATACAGGTTAGTTAGTTAGAAAACAGGCTTGTTTATGATATCAATGTAGTGGAAAGGAAAGGGCACAAGTGTAGACCAGGCAGGAAATATTACTACACAGACACATGACAAACAATGACTCATAGATGCAATCAGACCCATTTAAAATGAACAGTTCCTGTAAGGATCTATGGCTATATTCATTAAAAACTCTAGGGCCTCGTTCACACAAATTTTTATATTTTATTTTGCAGTTATGACTTTCAGCCAGACATAAACAGAGCCTCTATAAACTAGAGGCCGATAATGTGGCAGATAAAGAAATTATATTTTTATGCATACAGCTAAAAGAAACTTCTGCCACCTGCTGATTCTGCTCCTCTACCCTTGACAAGAAACGTTCCTTGTGAAAGTACACTGTTTATGCGCATTGAGGACAGTAGACGAGTTTTTTATACGGTAGTTTTGACGAACATATTAGCATTTTAGATTAAAATAGAAAATCTCTTTTTGTCTAACGTGGGAGTTTAGTGCGTACTCAACCCAGGGTAGGTACTTGTTCCAATCGGTGGGGCAGGATAAGGTGAGGGAACGGAGGGTGGTTTCCATTTGTTGGTTCATTCTTTCTGTCTGGACTTTGGTCTGTGGATAATTCCTGGAAGTGAGGGTGTAATGGGCACCGAGAGCAGAACAGAAGTGTTTCCACACCTGAGAGATGAACTGGGAACCCCGGTCAGAGAGGATATCGGATGGGATTCCATGGAGTTTGAAGACATGTTTGATAAGCAGCAAGGCTGTTTGTAGAGTGTTGGGCAGCTTACGAAGGAGGACATGGAGAACCAGTCGACAATGGTGAGAATTGTAGTCATTCCCTGAGAGGATGGGAGTCTAGTGAGAAAGTCCAGGGCTATGTGTGACCATGGGCATTTGGGAATGGGTAGCGGTTCTAATAATCGAGCAGGCTGTTTATTGGAAGGCTTGTTTCTTGCACAGACGGGACAGGCGTGGACATATTCACAGATGTCTCTGGACCAGGACGGCCACCAAAACCGACGAGAAACTTGGGACTGGGTTCTATAAATTCCAGGGTGTGCTGAGAGCTTGAAATTGCGGCACCAACGTAGAACGTCCAGGACAGATTTGTGGACATGTGTCAGTCCAGCCGGCCCGGTACCAGCATCCGGATAAAGCAATGAGGCCTGGTTGATTCGGTCCTCCAAATCCCAATGAAGGGCACCAAAGGTGCAAGTTTGGGGCAGAATAGTCGCAGGTTCATACTCTTGTTCTTGGGGACATAAGTCTGAGCAGAGCATCAGGCTTGATGTTCCGGGAACCAGGACGGTAGGTAATGGACAGATTGAAGTGAGAGAAAAAGAGGGACCACTGGGCCTGTCAGGGGTTCAGACGTCAAGCAGACTGCAGGTATGAGAGGTTTTTATGGTCCGTCCAGTTGACTATGGGCTGCTCGGAATCCTCCAGCCAATGTCACTATTCCTCCAAAGCTAAATAAATAGCTAGCAGTTCATTGGCTCATAAAAAAACATAGTTTTGTTCGGCTGGAGACAAACTACGGGAGAAAAGGGAACGCGTATGGAGCTTCTGGTCAGACTCAGACTGCTGAGATAAGACAGCTCAGACACCTGTGTCTGAGGCATCAATCTCTAAGATAAACTGTTTTCTAGGATCAGGATGAACTAGAATGGGGGCCTGAGAAAACCTGGTCTTGAGTTCTTTAAAGCAGGCCTCAGCATCTGGACTCCAAAAAAAGGAATCTTAGGTGAAGTTAGGGTGTGGAGAGGAGACACGATTTGGCTGTGACCCCGATTAAACCTCCTATAGAAGTTAGTAAACCCTAGAAAGTGCTGCAGCTTTTTTCTAGACTCCGGGGTCTGCCACTCAACTACGGCTTTGGTCTTATTAGGATCAGACCTAACTTGTCCACCTTCGAGAATGAGTCAGAGGAACGAGGCTGAGGGCTTATGACTGGAGACAACGTAAATAACAGGTTGGTGACCAGGTTTCTAAACATGACTCCGCCCAGTTATGCTGGGGATTATGTTTCTAGGGCCAAGCCAATCCCAACAACACCAGAGAATGTTTTATGGGAAAAACAAAAAAACCAAAGTAACTCCCTGGTTACCAGAGATTACTACCTCCAAAGGTTTAGTTTGATGACTGATTAATGTTAATCGTTCCCCATCCAAAGCGGATACCTGGAGAGGAGTGGACAAAGGTTCTGTCTCAATCTGAGACTGCGATACAAGTTTCTGGTCGATTCAATTAATTTCAAAGCCAGAATTAACTAAGGCAGAGACATCTAAACTGTCCTGAACCAAGACAATGGTAGACGGAAGGCAACTTATTGGGCCTACTTGAAAGTGAGGGGCGAAAACTTATTTTGGTCCGTCGTCTTCCCCGCTACAGACGGTAGTCTGGGAAACGAGATTCAAGCCCCTGTAAGAAGTCTTCTGATTAATACCCGTGAGATAAACTAAATCTTGGCATGATCTAAGGCAGTGGTTCCCAAAGATTTTCTTCTGGGCCCCCCTTTGGATTACAATAAAATTTCCACAGTTTTGGTGGGCAGCAAGCTGCCCACCAAAACTGTCTGCTTGGTCAATTTGGCTGTGTTCTGCTGTCATGGTTTTAAGGTGTTTGGCCCACATGCAGACGCAGACAGGGGAAAACAGGAGCAGCTTAAAATGTTTATTTGACTACACAGAAATAAGGTCAGTTCAGAACAGAAGCTGCAGATAAGGTTCGGAACGTTAGTGTTCAGAGTTCTGCGGGAGGAAGGAGGAAACTGATTAGGACTAAGAAAAGCAAAAGAAACTTGCACTGTTGCTGCTTACCGCCAGGCAGTGGTGTAGTCTATGTGATATGCGGGTAAATGCCGTATACCCACTAGAAAAGCTTGTGAATTTCCGTATAACCACTTAAAAGTGCCCAATAATACGTGACATTGTGTCTATGTGCTGCACCAGTTTCTTTATTAAATTTGCTTATAAACTCATCATTGCTCCTCTCCGATGCCGTTACCTGATGACATTCACTTCCCCTTACCCAAATCTCTCTGCTATGTGATTAGTTTCTTATTCAGCTGCTTCTTTACGATTGGCTGGGGATGTAGGCGGGAGCAGCTTAGGCAGACAGACCACTTGTCGAGAGACGCAGCAGCAGTTATGTTACGAAAATGAAGCGAAAACAAGCTACACTTTTAAAATGTTTTGATAAATCAGCTGCCACCGAAGTCATAGAGGCAGCCTCAGAGGAGCCTGCCAGTTTGATGAGCGAAATGCAGTAATAGGACAGTATTTTATTGAGTGCAAGTTTGCAGGACTAACATTAAATCAATGACTATTTTTTTTTTAAATGTCTTTGAGTCAGTGTGACATTGCTTAAAGGATAAGTTTCTTCTTTTCAACCTGGACCTTATTTCTAGGAGTTTATACGTACACTAATTCCACAGTAACAATTCTGTATCACTCTGACTCCTACATGAGATATTTAGATTTTTTTGCGATCAGCGCCTATGTCCATATAATGGGAGGAAGCGGGGCAGCCAGAGCGGGCCTCTATATAGGGTATTATCTGCCGCAAAACTCCTTTAATTTCATCAATACTTACTAATAAATGAACAAACTAGCCAGTACCTTTGAACTGATTAATCCAGGTGTTTCTGATCTCAGCAAATAGTCAGACACACCTGGATTAATCAGTTCATCCAATCTTGAAAGACAGGAAACAAAGGTGCAGTATTAAGTTCAGGAAGTACTGGAGCTGTGCATAAAGCCCATTGTTAATGGGGAATTAGTGTACGTATAAACCCCTAGAAATAAGGTCCAAGTTGAAAAAAAAGAAACTTATTCTTTAAACAATCAACAAAGTGCAATGCTTTTTTGTACTGTTGTAAAAATCCTTGTTTCCTTTTTTAGATGTGAGCTCCTCCTGGCCCGCAGTGTAGCTAGGGAATTTAAAAACAGACATCCTTGGTTAGAATGGAGGGAGAGAAAGTTAGGTAAATACCAGATAAACACTGGAGCAGTTATAAAGATTAGTTCATCAAATGAATCTGTGCAGAAATGTTTAGCAAAATATATGCTTGGTAAACATTTTACATTAAAAGTCAATTAAAAAGTTTATTAGTATAATAAATATTAAAGTCTGACAGTTTAATTGTCAAGGTTTAGTTAGTCATAGTGCAAAAGTGTAAGCAGTTAATTATGAATGTTATTGTGGATGTATTGATCCACCAGTAGATGATATTAGTAATACAGGTCTTGGGAAAATTTTAAAGTGACATAATTTTTATTTACTTGCAGGATATACTGTTTGCAGTACCATAAAGTCAACTGGTGTCCTGCCAGAGAAGAGGGTTTCCATATCTGAGGAATGGCTCTCCTTCAAGATCCAGTCATCTGGCTCTATTGAGAACAGAGAAGCAGCGCTGTCTTCCCTTCGGTGGCATGAGATGTCCAGGGCTCATGAAGTAGCCCAGGAGCTCAAACTAAAATATGGGCAAGATTTGCTTGGACATATGGCGAGATCTCTATCAGACACTGTGCTGGCTGAGACAGATGCTGTTTTTAGCATACTATATTGCAAAGATGAATAGATCTTTTACTGATCATGATGATCTGATTGAACCTCAAGAAAAAAAATGGTGTTCACATGGGAACTAGTCTCCACTCAAGGTATAGTTCTACAAAAATTGTCGAACATATTGCAAAAGAACTGCAGACAAGAATTGTGAACAGCATAGTGTCTTCTTCAAGCAAGCTGTCTGTCCTCATTGATGAGGCTACATCTGCCACAAAACTGCTATGATAGTCAGTGTTAAAGCCTCTATTGATGAAGCTACTCCTGAAGTTTTGTTTCTGGAGCTAGTTGAGTTAGAGTGCTAAACAGCAGAAAGTGTAGAGAAAGCTTTGTTAAACTGTTTGGAGACTGCAGGCTTCAGTGACGAGTGGATTAAAAAAAACTGGATTGCATTTGTTTCTGATGGAGCTAGTTTTATGATAGGCAGAAAATCAGGTGTGGCAACCAGGCTGACTGCAAAGTATCCTAACCTTTTCACCTGGCACTGTATGAACCATCGTCTAGAGCTTGCTGTAGCAGATACTGTAGATGAGGTTGCATCTGTAAACCATTTTAAAACATTCATGGAAAAGATTTATAATCTGTACAGCCAGTCCAGCAAAAATTCCAGAGAACTTTTGGAAGTTGCACAAGAGGTAGTCTCACATGTCCAACAAATTGGCAGAGTTTTGAACACACGATGGGTGGCAAGCAGCTTCCGTACTATAAAAGCAGTGTGGAGATCCTATGGTGCACTAAACAAACACTTTGAAAATGCTGCAGGAGACAAAACAAGGAGCACAAAAGAGAGGCAAACTTACAGAGGAATTGCACGTCATTTGCAAAGCAAAGAATTTCTTTCTTATCTAGGACTAATGTATGATGCACTTTCTGAACTATCAAGCCTGTCCCAACAGCTCCAAGCACAGTCTGTCACGCTTTTAAAAGCATAACAGCTCCTAAAATGTACAATCCGTGTGCTGAGGTCCTTCAAAGATTCTCCAGGAGAAAAATCAGTGAAAGCCATTGAAGACCAGGCTGCAGGACATTTTGGAACTATTCCCACAAGAATCAAATCCCAAACTAATATCAATAAATCCACATCAGTTCCTGCAAAGTTTGATCAATAACATTGAGAAGCGTTTCTCATTCGAAGGGGAAATGTTACGTCATTTAAGCATACTTGATACAAGCAACTGGCCGTCTAAACCTACCATAAGATATGGTGAGACAGAGGTAAAGAGACTTTGAAAGAGATTTAATATTTGTGAAAATCAAGCTGTCAATGGCATGAGAGACTTGGTCGAGGACCAAAGCAGGGAGCCTGAAAACCTTAAACCACTGATCACTTGCATGCAAACCATTCCATGTAGCACAGCTGAGTGTGAAAGATGGTTCAGCTTAATGAACAATATATGTACAGATAAAAGATCTTCTCTGTTGTTGTCAAATATAAGTGAGCTCATGATGATCAGTATAAATGGGCCTCCTGTTAATCTTCTTGAACCTAGGAAGTATGTGACAACATGGTTAAGAAACCATCGCTCTGCAACAGAAACAAGAAGCCAAGTGAAAAATAAGGAGCCTCAAAACAAACAACTCTGGAACATTTTATAGACACAGTTTTAACCTGCGTAGTACTTCTGTACTTACATGTAGTACTTGATACTTAAGCATGTTTTTTTGTACTCTTTTATAGATTCTAGGTCTTTTCAATACAAAGCCAACTGTAGTACAGTTTGTTGTTCATTGACTCAAATGTAAGCAACAGAGAAATTAAGCAATGTTAAATATGCTTTAAAATAAAAGAAAATGGTCAATTACATTGCACTTACTGGCGTGCTTATTTCTAAGCACAGTATACCCACTACAATAATGTACTACACCACTGCCGCCAGGTACAGATAACCTATCCGGGAAGGGTGAGTGGAGGAATAGGTTTTGTAACTCACAGCTTTCCGATGGGAGGAGGTGGCTGAACGACAGGTGGGACTTAGGTGGGGGCCCGATCAGCTGCGCAGCGGAGGCAGGTTTGAGGAGCAGCTGAAGGAACCAGTGTGAATCCAGATAAGGGATGTCTTGTCCCACTCGTTAGTACCAAGGGGGCTCAAGGGGAACGCCACAGCAGAATCTGAGCAGCAGGGATTCAGAGGCCATTCCTCAGAGAAAGGGGGGTGAGCAATCCTGTCCAAGGAGACAGGTTAGAATCATGAATCCAAAACATCAGGTTTCAGAGATCTGTCGACTGGACAGAGGTGGAGCAGTCTCAACAACCCGCAGGTGCAGGGCCACACCCATCTGTAAGCAACAACTACCTGTGGAAGGGAGTAAGCAGAGCACAGAAACACCGAACCCTGACAAATATGTCTCACTAAACTTTACACTTACATGCAGGCTGTACTGGGGTCCATAAATTCAGAAGTTAACAATTTCATTAAACACATTTCTAAAGGGCTTTAATTTATTTGCTTAGTTGTAATCCTGTTTGGATGTTTTAAAAGCCGCAGCATTGCCCCTTAAATCAAGCTTAGTCCCCATGTTTAGTTGAGGAGTAACTTTTCCGTTGCTTCTACATAAAACAAATATTTCTAATGTGTTTTTGTGAATATTTTATGAATATTTAAAAAATGAATCGGATACATAACACCTGCAATTATCCTGTGTTATCACTTTTCGCTATATGCAGCCACTTGTTTTCATTTTTAAATGCTCATCTATAGAAGTGAAATGTAATTATGAAAACACACTTAATGTATTTATATTCATTTTACATGCCGAGGGAAACAATCAGGTTTGGAGCCACTTCACGAGGAATGTAACAGGTGTCGGATGCACCATCTGTGGTGTTAAAGTTAGTCAGGGCTCCAGCACCAGTGTTGCTAAAAACACCAAACATTTGAGGCAATATTCCAATCAGCACCACAAAAATGGATTGTATTTATAGTCATTTATAGTTATTTTGACACTGTTGACACTGCTCAAATTAGATTAGCTTATTTTAATTCTATAGTACTACGTTCTGTTTCTTTGTCTTGAATCATATTTTTGGTTTTTATGAGAATCTGAGTTGTACTTTATTTGAATAGTGCATATCTTGTGTATGTCTATATTCACTTTTTTTTTTATATATTTAGTGGCGTCTGATGCAGGAGTTTGCCCTGCAATGGGAGCGTTAGTGGTTCAAGCCCCGTCTTCGGCTTTCAGGGTCTGTGTCCTTGGGCAAGACACTTCTCCTGCATTGCCTACTGATGGTGGTCAGAGGGACTGGTGGCACCAGTGTACAGCAGCCTCGCTTCTGTCATTGAGGACCAGAGAAGCTGTGGCTACAATGACGCTTGCCACCATCAGTGCGTGTTTGTGTGCATGAATGGGTGAATGATTAAAAGTAGTGTAAAGCACTTTGGTCAAGTTATCTGACTTGAAAATCTGATCTGGTGAACTGAGAACTGCCTTGAGATGACTTGTGTTGTGAATTGGCACTATATAAATAAACTGAATTGAAATTGAATTGAATTGAAAAAGGGCTATATATTTTTTAATATTTTAATTCTTATATTTTTAGAATTTATATTTTTTGACTTGGCTCTCGGTGGAGGAGGACACTTTTTTCTCTGTCTCCCACTCCCTCCCCTGTCTACCTTGCTTGCTTTGTGTCTTTTTCTTCTGTTGGTGCCTCTCTTCACATATATTCCCAAAACCTACAAACAGAATTATAGATCTGGTCATCTGGACTCTCAATACAGTTGATAAAAAAAATTCTACAGGGAGACAGGGTGATCAGGGAACCCACCTATCCATCATGTATCCAGATACATGATGGATTCCTGGCAGAAATGGAAGAATGTGTGCCTGACAATGATGTCTGTCAAGGACATTGAAGATGCATATATAAGTGGATTTTTGAAAACAGGATTTCTACTGTTTTGAGCTGGTGGATACCTGGCATATGGTAAAATGTGTAATATGTCTGGGGCTGTTTTGGCCATTGCCGGGTTGCCCGGCATGTATGAGGGGATCTGCACAGCTATCGACACTCAGACTGAGATGTTAAGGGAGCAGAACTGAAACGAGCCTGCGATCCTTGCACAGGATCGCAGGCTCTGTGTATAATTTTGGAAACAGCTGCAAGCCTGGATCTTGGGGAGTTGTCCATAAATCTGTTCTATTGATTTCGCCATGATGAGACACCAGCAAAAGCTCTGAACAGCCAGCCTGACCCAAACAATCTATCTTTATCTGGAATTCAGCTCCCCACTGGCCTTGAGAGGCCTTTACCTAGGCAGGCCCCCCTGGGATTATATGTAAATATGAAGCTTTGCCCTTTGCCACCCTCTCTCCCCTGGGAGAGAGGGTGGCAGAGGGCAGAGCTTTTCGGCTAACGAACGGTTAAATCTGTCAAGGACATTGGCCCTGGGAATTTCAATACAAGTACAGACCATTTACAATTCTGACTGATAAATATATCGGATATCGGCCTGTATTGGATATTGTTTTTTTTAAAGCCCACAATAACTATTGAAAATGAAACAGGTTTTAACTTGCTTGCATTCATGAAAAGACTTTTTAATTTCCGGCGCATCACTGCCTGCAATGATTATTTCTTCGCTGCGTCACACATGTGGGACCACTGTTTATACACCTGGCCATATGGTGGAGTCAAAAATAATTTAGTCAGAGAAGTAAGGATTTTAACATTGCTTCAAACACTTGTTTGTATTTTTTTCACAAGGACAACCGCTCCAATAAGGTGCGGTGCAGAGGAAAGGCCATGCCTATTGTTGGGTTTTAGTTTGGTAGTAAATTGACTCCTATGCATCTCGCATAGGAGTCAAAAAAAAAAAAACTCTCAGTAGAACACAGAGCTGCTTGAAGTAATTTGAAAAGGTGTTGTGAAAATATGTATATATTTTTTTAGACAAAAGACTTAGGAGCCTATAGGCCTATTTAAATACAACAAGAAATTAATAAGTAAATAGATTGATATTCACAACTTTATTTACCAAAATCCTTTTACGCAAACTACAAGGAAATAATTATATTATGATACTATTAAAACGTTATTGGACAGTTCTCCACATCCGTTACATAAAGAACACAAAATCAAAAATAACTCTAAAACTCTATAGTGAGGTTAAACTGCAAAAATAGATATGAAAGGTGGCGGTACCATGCTCTTACTTCGAGCTGCAGGCAGGATGCCCTGTTTAGCTAAAAATAAAACCAACCAAATAAATTCACATTAAACAGGTGGTTTTCTCTTCCTCCATCATCCTTACATCATCCAGATCTTGTCTCTTTTAGTTTTCCTTTTGCTGCTCATAAATCACCATTAAACAAATAACCAAATAACCATATAATAACCAAATAACCCTTAAACAGCAAAACAACTTATAAATCTACCCAAATTAATTAACTGGAGAACTGGTTCTCACCTTTTGGGACTTGTTTTCAGTTATCAGTTATTCTGTTTTGCTGATCTTTCGTTTATTTTGGTTTATTTTGGTGTTGTTCCCTAATCTCTGGCTTCCCACCTGAGTTTTCCCTGATGCAATATTATTTTTGGTTCTCAGTATTTCGAAATATTGTGCTTTTGCCTCAGTTGCCTATTCAATCTGCAAGACTCCCCTCTGTCTCCTGATCTCTGCATTTGGGTCCTCAAAAACATCCAACCCATGGTGACATTGTGACAAAAGGTCACCAATCAGTTCTAAAAACCTCTTTAGATGAACCCCTGTTCATCCTTGGAGAACCACCATACCAAATTTGCACCTTAGAAGGATATTTCAATCTTCTCTTTAATTTTTATCTGAGTCTGTTTCCTTATGCCAGCTGCAGCCAATGGTCTGTCTTACTTGTTGTTGATTAGCTTTGTTTAAGTTACAATTTCAGTCCTCATCTTTAGTAAAAAAAAAAACAATGATCAGCCGAATTCAAATCAAATGGACCGATTAACACACTCACCATAACACCGGGCAGCTGTGGCCGATTGTGACAAAGAACTTCCTCGTCTGTTTCAAAAGAAGTGCACTCTGCTCGTCATCTATGCATTAACAGCCCTCAATCAGCGATAGCTGTTTCTGCGTGCAGCATGTTCATGCGCTCTTCCTAGCTTAATAATGCTCTAAACGCAACATTTCTCCCCTTATTCCTAAAACGACAAAGTCTGGAACATTTCCGGAGACAGCTTTAGCTGGGGACAGGTGGTCCAAAACGGGGACTAAGAAATTGGAGTCTGGTCACCGCAATCTTGATCTAAACTTTTTTTGGATAAATTGTAGAATGGTGTTTTACAGCGTTTGACAGATTCTTCATCCACTTAAAACTGTTGTTCATTTTCTTCCGATTTGATTTTGATTTCACGTTAGCTTCTGCCGTTATTAGCTCTAGCTAATATAGGAAAAAGGAAGATCACAGGTCTATCACATTTTTGCCACATGAATAGTTTGAGGCAGCAGCACAATGCAGCTTTGGTTAAACTCACACCAATCAAACTCAATATAGTAAAAAATATCGTGGGTAATTTAGCCCTCCTGTGTTTACTCTGTGGTTTCCAGTCCAGCAAGGCCTAATCGTTTAAGCAGCCCAGCATTCATTGGGCAGATGAAAAAAAACAACCATCGCTAAAAATATGATAATATGAATGTAATAAAGGATATGACAATTTTTCAGTAAATATAATAATTACCTGTCATAAACAGCATTTTTTAATATATAAAACGTACAACATATTTCAGGTAACACCTTTTAAGCACCTTCTTCAGAGCTTAGTTTTCCTCTTAGCTTCTGCTTAAGCACAACACAAGAAGACAGTTATGTAAGCTTAAGTATAAAACAATCAGAGTGTTATGTGATACAGAATTCTCTCTTAACTCCTGATCTTCAGCACTTCTACTCTAAAAAAAGACTTATTCAACATGTTAAAGATAACTGGTTAATTTGAAAACCAATAAACAAGTGCACAGCCTAACGCTAACTTAAGCGTTGTGATACCACGGCGTTACTGAGGAGTCCCTTTAGGATACTAGAGTATTCTACTGTGATATAATATAAAATACTAAAGCATATTGTAAAATGCCTAAATATGAAGCTCTAGCGAAAGTTCAATTGAAGAAACTCTGACTTACCTCACATCATCAGAAGCCGATCCGT
>NW_015151682.1:115850-129307 GCF_000732505.1 Cyprinodon variegatus
GTGTCATTTTATTATGATGCTTTTTCATGGTAATTGATGTTTAATATACTTTAACGTTTAGATATATACATCCATCCACCCATTATCTGACACGCTTGTCCCAATTGGGATCGCGAGGGGTGCTATCTCCAGCAGTCAATGGGCGAGAGGCAGTCTCGCCCATTGACTCCCTGGACAGGTCACCAGTCCATTGCAGAGTTAGATATATCTTCACATAAAAAAAGATCTAATAATATGTGGTGCACCTGTGATAAAACCATGATGACATGTGGAACATGTGACACGTGTGAAAAAATGGGAACCACATGTGAACACAAATGAGATTCATCAGATTTTTCTGAAAGGTTTCTCATCATATTTGTCTTTAGAAGGTCATTTTGTACAAATGAAATTTGTGTTGTTGTTTTTTTGTTGTTGTTGTTTTTTTAACCTATACTATGTGGCTTTGCTTGAACCTCCAAAATTATGAACACAAAGCCTATACATCTGGGTTTTCTGTATATTACTCATAACTTCTTTCGCTTTTTCTCCCCTCCTCTTTATTAAGAGAGTCCAGAGTGAGTCCAAAAAAGCTACATGCTTATGTTTTATCAATGCTATTTATTTTACAGTTTGGGAAAAGACTCAGTCTTAAGTATTCTCCAAAGAGTATTGGATTAAAAGGAAGATCAAAGAGTTTGCCAGAGTTAAATGGGTAATGGGGTCACCGCTCTGTGAAAACACTGTCAGCAAAAGCACATTTCAGTTATCAAGTTTTTTGACCTAGTATCAAATACAAAACCCTTGTGACAATGTTAGTTGGAAGTTTTGGAGATCAACAAAAATGTTATTGCCAAGGGACCATGGAGTTTTATATTCATAATCTTTTAACTTATTCCAATCTGCGGATATAAAATATTTTATTGGGATCCAGAGCTAAGAGAGACATTTGCTTCCCTCAGGGTATGTTACTAAAAGGCCATGGCAAATCGCTGCATGCAGCATGACGAAAAAGTGATGAATACAAATCTGGAAATATGTGTATCTGTTTTCCCATATGTATAGGTTGGTTCTTTTCTCTCTCTCTTCTCTGACAAATTTCAATATTTCCTTGCAGTTATGCTGGAATAGCATTGCAAAAAAGAGAAATCTGTGCCTCTCTTTTATCCAAAACACTAAACGGTGCTGTATTCACCCAACCTGCACCCTAAGAGCTAGGTAATTTAAGTATTCAGTGTATCTTGACTATTTAAAACAAGTCTATATGAAAGTCTTACTGCTCAAGAATAATAATTAAAAAGAAATTAGCAGATATTAAAATTGCCCACGAGTCAGGCTCCATCTCTGTTATGATAATAAGTGTCTAATTTTATCATATAAATGAAGAAGACATTATAAACCCTCAGTGTTCTCAGATTATGTTCAACTTATTGTCTACTATATTATTAATTGATGCGCCAGAAGTAAATCTCTTCTTTTACAAGACCAACTGTCTCCTACATTTTAGCCACCATTCCAGAACTGCCAAAAAATTAGACACAAAAAAATCTTTTAATCGTGCAAAATAGGGTGCAGAGGATGTGGTTCTGGATCTGCTCTAGGGCAGACAGGTGGGACAGAGGTTCAGGAAACTGGGCCACTTTTGTCTGATCCACTGCTTTGGGGCTTCATTAACCAGACTCACTGGCTTTATTTGCGTAATGTCCTTGGCTTCCTGGACAGCCCTAACAGCCAGCCAACACCCAGTAGCTGTGCAAACTGGGAAGAACACTGGCTGCTTACCAGCCAAAGCTAATTCTGCATTTGGAAAAAATATTTCTTTATACCAGAAGTGCCTAACAAACTCAGTACCTCTGTGCCACAACAATTTAGGTCAGAATTATTAGTAGTAAATGTGAAAAATATGTGTACTGTCAAAAATGCACTTAGGCTGTTTTTTGTGCACCTAAAAGGAATCCTAAACTTGAAATTCTTTAAATTGCATCTACCAAATAGCTACCTATAAAATCGTTATATATACCCAGAATAAACCCCCAAAAAATAATCCAGGGAGTGTTATATTAACACATTACAGAGGATTTTTCCTTTTGTACGTGTTTAATGTTTATCCCTTAGGAACTATGAGAGTTCATCCTTACAAAAATGAAAAAGAACATATTTACTTAATGCAACTCACCAATCCATTTTTATCACCCGTTATTAAGAATCTTAAAACGGGTAATTTTGCTCCTTTACATACTTCTACTGCTTTAGCTCGTCTGAAAACATATTAATGCAGTTTTATTTAAATCAGTTTATTAAGCTCTAATTCACGTCTTGTTATCACAAGCTATCTAAAGAGGTTAAATTAATCAAATCACATCAAGTTCTGACAATCAAGTCTATAATAGATATCAAACAATTAGATTTGATATTTAAATTCAGTTATACAGGTAAACATACTTGTTGTCGGCCATTTTATCTCATATCAGGTTTGTGGCATGTGTAAGAAGATATACATCCGGGTCACCCTCAATTTTATTTTGATTTTGTTAAATAGACCTAAATTACATTTTACCTCCCTAAAATAGTTATATTACTAAACTATAATTTGTTAAAGGTTAATAATGTATTTCCTGAGAAAAAATAAAAATAAAAGCTAACTTTTTCGGCTTAAGATTTAAACATAATCTAGTCTTTTTGATTTTTATTATGTTCTTTCTGTAATGAAACAGAGACTGGATCCAAATAAACCAAGACAGGTTGGTGATGCTTGATCGGTTTACTGAACAGGTTGCTCTGAGAGCGGGACTGAATCTGAGTGGGGCAAACATCCTGCAGGCAGACAGGCGGGCAGATTGTGTGAGGTTTACCAGTTCATGATGCAGAAGGGGAAGACAATGAGTTGAGCGGAGTTTTTCCGAGTTGTGATCCAGAGAGAGGGGAGCAGTCAGTCTGATCAGAACGATTCAGAGATCCGGGGTTCCAGAGGCGGAGCAGAGAGGATTATCAGGCAGGCCGAATCAGACAGGGGTCAGGCAGGCTCGGGTCAGAAACGGGTAGACAATCACATATTCCTTTAGATGCTGGACTATTCTTAGCGGGTTGGCACGAGATTATCTGGCACAGAGGACTGGTCTGATGGGATTTATATACTGATGGAAACAGGTGACTCCGGTCAGCGCTGATTGCGGACGGGTTTAGCAGAGCAGGTGTATTGACTGAGTGATCAGGCCAGAATCAATGCAGAGACCATTACACTTTCGTAACTTTATGGTATACTCTGCCTAATCTAAAGAACGAAAGAAATAAAATGCTGACAAACATTGTTTAATAATATTTTGCCTGAATATCTGAGCATGTCAGATGATGACATCACAGAAAGAATGTAACAGAAAAAATGTAAAAAGCATTGAATTGTGTCAGAAAAGTCATAAAAATGACTGGAAGATGTGTATTAGCATTCTTTAGTGAGATAAGGATATAAATAAGTAATTTTAGCACCATAGTAAGTGGATCGTAATTGTCGTGGCTCAACGTTGAGGCAAGCTTACATTGAGCCATGCCTCAACTACCCAAATGGCAACGTAGAAGAAGGATGTATACTTTCAAAGAAGGAAAATGTAAGTAAGTGAGTTTCCTTTTCTATGAATGTGCTGTTTTGCAATTGTTGTGACAGATGATGAACAAAGGAACCTTTTTGAAAATAAACAATGCTTTCTCTTATTAGCTTTGCTATTATCTAATGTCACGGTCAGACTGGTCATCTGTTATATTGAGCATTTTAACAGTCGGCTGACATGCTTTTGGACAAGTATGAGACAAGCCACCTACTTTAACGTGTCACTTGTGGGGCAAATTGACTGTGATGACTGAGAAAATCTTTGATAACTTACAGTACATTGATAAAACAACATCTAAACTTACGACAAGATATCTATAATTCTTCCCAAAATAAAGAATTATATTTTTAAAGTAAAAAGTAACATATCCCTCAAATGAGTTTATAAAGGAAATATTTTATTCCATTTATATAATTTTGGTGTCTGTGAAACACATCTAGAAAAAAACAAAACACTTTTTTTTTCTATATAGTAATTCCAAACTTATGGAAATTACTAATAATTTCAGTTAATAACTGATCCTTAGATGTAGGTTTTTTGTCAACATATGCAGTTTAGCTTATTCATCAAAATAATTAATTTGGAATTAGTGATCAATGATATGATTTTTGCAGCAAAACACCACATACATAAATGGAGATTTTTTATATACACTTCTTTTTTCCTGCCCTCAAAAATGAGCTATGCTTTTTCAAGGGGTGTTTAAGAAAAATACAAAACAATAATGCAAAAAAAAATTGAAAATATATTTAAAGATGTCCTGTTGTTAAATTCCTTAGTTTCATTAAAAAATATATATATCTATTTAATAATTATAGCTTTTTATATAACTTTTATTTTTTATTTTTTTTTGTTCTTTTTGTAAATTCAAATGTAGGAGATCTGTTTTTTCTTACATGTTTGTTATACATTATTTTACAAGACCTCCAGCCGTTTTACTTGTAATAGTGTTTGTTCAATTAAAAAGAACCTGAACAGCATGTAGATGAAGACTCAAAATTTTATTTAAAAAAATATATGTTTATCATAAACAACAACTGTCCTCTAGTATTTAAGAAAATAATTGTGAGCATTTTAGCTTATCAGCTTTCAGACCATGCAACCTAATAGGTAAAAATAAGCATAAATCAGGAGGTTCCCTCCTAAAAGTTTTAGGCATATAGACAGTTTCTAAAGCATCAGATAAGGTTTTGTTTCAACCACTATTGTTATTAAATCTGTCAATTAAAGTGGTGATAGTGGGTTTTCACTTTTTTTTTTTGTAGTCATCTGTCAGTTTTCATTAAACATGTATGCTTAAAATTAGCCATATATATTAGCCATACATATGTATATGGTTCATAAGGTCTCAAACATGAAAAAACTGGACAGCACCAGACCCTGACATGATACACGCCTACTGGCTTAAGAAACTCACAGCTCTGCATGAACGCTTGGCAGCACAAATGAACCACCTGTTGAGAGATTGGGACCAGCCTGAATGGCTAACCGAAGGGCGCATTATCCTGATCCTGAAGGACCCCTCACTAAGCACTGCCTGGATTGATTACAAGAAAGCCTTCAACTCAGAGCCACATACTTGGATCATTGAATTCTTGTAGCTATACAACATCAACATGACTCTATGAGCCTTCATTGCAAGCTCAATGAGGTTGTGGAAAACCACCCTTGAGACCAATGGCAAGATACTTGCACAAATCTCCATCAAATTTGGCATTTACCAAGGAGATGCTCTGTCCCCACTGGTGTTCTGCATAAGTCTTAAACCCCTCAGCCAAATAATCAACAAGACTAGCTACGGACACCGACTCACCACCTCTGCATGGATGACACCAAGCTATATGCTAAGAATGGGCGAGAAAATGACTCACTGATCGATATCAACCAGATCTTCAGTACAGACATCGGAATATCATTCCGACTAGAGAAGTTTGGTCGTATGGTAACTAAGAGAGGGAAGGTAGTCCACTCAGAGAGGGTCTCACTCCCAGAAGGAACAATAGCAGACATTGAGGACAGCTACAAGTATCTTAGAATCCCACAAGCAAACGGCAACCTCAAAGAGGTGACAAGGAAAGCAGCTATGGTCAAATACCTCCAACGAGTAAGGCAGGTCCTGAGGAGCCAGCTCAATGACAAGAATTGTCATGTCATGTGGGAAAATCTGTCTCAGCAGAAACAGCATGAGAGGGGAGCGCAGCCAGGGAACCGGACCAGTCTAGGGAGCAAAGAGAAGAGGTTAGTCCTTGGGGTGTAACTGGGTGGATCTAACTACGGAGCTGAGCTTACCACAGAAAGCAAATTACCAGACCGGGTGGGAAGCAGTGAGGACCCAGTGCTTGCCTGAAGGTGGTGGAGACAGGCGTCAGCATGACCAGAGAGCGGAGGCAGGGGAGAGGTCCGAGCAGCACCGGGGAATCCTGAGATCCAGTACCAGCAGGGGGAACCAGGGAATGCCGGAGGGAGCCTTGAAACCTGAGATGTGGGAACCAACTCAGACGGCACCAGAGAGGTCCTGGAGGGATCCGCCATGACTGGAGATGGGGGAACTTGAGAGGTAAACCTGGGAGACACAAACGCAGGCTTTTAGCAAGAGACAAGGTAAGCTGGCGAGAGGCCGTGGCCGATTGGCATACCACAATGGTAACACTCTGGCGTCCTTCCGCTGTCCATGCGCTGTTCATATAGTGTAGGGCTGGTGCTGCTGAACTACCTGTGGGTGTGCGCGCCCCGCCCACCAGTCAAATGAAAGACACCTGTGAAGGTAAACAGAGGAGACCGAACCGGCAGCAAGCTGCACGGCTCAGCAAGTCTTTGGCAATAAATAGTTATGCTCTGCCTGGCTAAAGGAGGAGGTATAGGCCACAGATGTTAAGAGATGAAAGCTCCTCACCATAGGGGAGGTTATCACCCAAAAATCCAGCACCTGAGACTTGGGGTGGAAGGCAGTCGAGGACTAATGAGGGTAAGAGCCACTGTCCAGGATGAAACAAGATCCATAAGTACATCAAGGACATGTCATGATGGGTTACTGAAAAGCCCAATATGCAGAACACCGCAGAGACTGAAGAAAAGTTTAACAAGATATTTGTTCACAAGCACATGGAAATAACACAGGTACTGGTTCAGGCCTGGGGGCTGGTTCACTGGAGTCTGTGTGGGAGATAGTTCAGTTAGCTTGGACGCAGTTGAGTTTGAGTTTGAGAGTTTCAGGTTTATACCTTGAGAAGTCCGGTTTAGGCTTTGAGAGAGGAACTGTTGGGTCCAGAGATTGTTTAGTTCAGCAGAGTCCGATAACCGCTTCAGCGTCTTACTTCTAGCGTGAGGGCAGACCTTGGCTTTGGGTTTCCAGCTCTTAGTCCAGAGCTGCATGGGAATCCAGAGAAGAGTCTTCAGGTTTGGCACGGAGGGCAGGCTCGGCAGGTTAAGCTCAACCAGAGCTCACAAGAGAAAAACAGGATTCCTGAAAGCAGAGACAAAAAGGATTAGAATCCTATCTGGATTCAAGAGCAACAAAAGGTTCTCAGAAGATGCTAGGCTCAGGTGCTAACCAAACTGGATTTAACACTGCGGCGTCGAGGCAAGGTCTGAAGGCAGGTTATATACTGTGTATCCTCTGATGATGAGATGCACCTCAGGTGTGTCGAAGGCTCAGCTCAGGAGGATCCATGGCGGACTCTGCTGGAGAAAGATGGAACTTCTCCAGCTCCCAACAGGACAAGGCTCCAACAGACGACATCCTCAGTGAATGTCTCAGACAATGGAGAACAGAAGATGTGGTGCCAGAGACTCATGTGGAGTCATGGGAGGATAAAGCGCTGGTTATACTCCCGCAGCAGTGTGTCACAGTTAGTTGTCGCAGGTATGATGCAGACGTTTTGATTTATGCTAAATTTTGAATTCCACGCCACAACGCAAGAGGGGCAATCACAAACTAGCTGTGGGTCTAGATACGGCCAAGGCGGTGAGGAAGTGGAAGCAAGTTCGACCAACAATGGAGGGACATGAAGGCAAAAAAGAGCAGGTATCCTGGAAAAAGGGTCCCAAGCATTCTCGCACACCTTGCTCTTCTAGCTGGTCCATCTTCACTAGTCGTTTTCTGTAATGGTGGTCATACAAACAGAACAAGCAGGTAATGTACCAAACAAGAAATACGCATGAGTAGAGCGAATGTTGACCAATCAGAGGTGCAGCAGAGTGTCTGTGGGGGGGCGGGGATGTCTCTGCATTCACTGCAACACCTACGCCGACAACGTAGTTTTGAAGTCTAAATTAGCCTTAAGCCCCTACATGGGATGTACAACCAAAGCACATTCAAAGTAGGGGATATCAGGAAATCCTACCAATGGCTATACAAATCCGGACTGAAGAACAGCACAGAGGCAGTCATCATGGATGCACAGGAGCAGGCCGTAAGCATCAGAGCAACAGAGGCCCAGATCTAGCACACCAGACAAGACCCCAGGTGCAGACTGTGCAAAGAGGCCCCTGAGATAATCTAGCACATAACTGCAGGGTGTATGATGCTGGTAGGGAAAGCTTACATGGAACCCCATAACCAAGTGGCTGGAATAGTACACAGACACAAATGTCCAGTATGGACTGGAAACCCCAAGGTCAAAGTGGGAAACACCTCCAAACCCAACGCAAGATCCTTTGGGACTTCCAGATACCGACGGACCGAATGGTAATGGCAAACCAACCGGACATTGTGGTGGTGGACAAAAAGCAAAGGAAAGCCATTGTGGTTGACATAGCCATACCAAGTGGGATTGGTACAAATAACTGTCTGTTGGAACCTTTAATTAAGAAACTGTCTCTTGACCCAAATTATTATAGACTTAATTATAGACCAATATCCAATCTTTCTTTCTTTTCTAAAATTCTTGAGAAAGTAGTTGCTAAACAAGTGTGCGACCACTTACAGCATAGTGAGTTTCAGTCTGGCTTTAGCGCTCGTCATAGCACTGAAACAGCTCTAACGAAAGTCGCTAATGATATTCTCATGACCTCAGATAATGGACTTGTATCTATACTTGTCCCATTAGATCTCAGTGCTCCATTTGGTACAGTTGAACATATTATTTTAGAAAGACTCATTTAATTAAAGTAATTAAAGTAACAGAACTACACTGGTTTAAATCGTATCTATCCGTTCGATTTCAGTTTGTGCCCTTTAATGACAAATCTTTCTCATGTTCAAGGGTTACATGTGGAGTACCACAGGGGTCAGTGCCAGGAACAACTCTTTTTACTATATATATATATATATATGCTCCCAATTGGCGTGGGTTTTATTTTCACTGTTATGCTGATGATACCCAGCTATATCTGTCTATAAATCCAGATGAAGTTAACCCATCAGATAGATTACAGTTATCTCTTGAAGGCATAAATACCTGGATGACTCTCAACTTTCTGATCCTTAAAGCAGACAAAACAGAAGTTATAGTCTTTGGACCAGAGTCTTTGAAAAGAAGTTGATTAGTCAGTCACTTCATTTGGATAGGATTGATTTCAGATAATAAAGTAAAAAATCTTGGTGTTATTTTTGATCAGCACCTGTTATTTAAATCCCGTATCAAAGAGGTTTCTAGAGTTTCCTTCTTTCATCTGTGCAATATTGCAAAAATTGGAAATATCCTGTCCAGGGATGATGCTGAGAAACTAGTCCATGTATTTGTTACTTCAAGGCTGGACTATTGTAGCTCTTTACCATCAGAAAGTCCACAAACTGTAGTTAAATGTCTTAAAAAGAGAGATCATATCTCTCTTATCCTAGCTTCTCTTCATTGGCTTCCTGTTAAATCCAGAATAGAATTTAAAATCCTCCTTCTCACATTTAAATCCTTAAATGACATCTTATATGAGAGATATGTGTCATGTCTATTGCCATCTAAAAAACATTACTAAAAGAAAATTACATAGTTTCTAAACCAGACTTGGAGAGATTAATCCATGCATTTGTCCCCAGCAGGTTAGACAATAGTAACATCCTGTTAACCACCCTTTTCAAACTGGCAGTTTATTCAAAATGCTGCTGCTTGAGTCTTCACCAAAACCAGGAAATATGACCATATTAGTCCACTCCTCTGGTCTCTTCAATGGCTTCCTGTGACTCAGAGATAGACTTTAAAACAGCTCTACATGTGGCCAGCCTTCTCATGGTTTAGCACCAAAATACAACTCTGACATGTTAGAGCTGTATGAACCTTGATATTCTCAAGGAGGGGTCTCTGGGTGGTTCCTAGAGTGACCACTATACATGGTGAGTGTCACAGTTTGGTTGTGGTTTTGAGGACCTAAATGCAGAGGCTGAGAGGCAGGGGTGAGTTCTTGCAGTTTTAATCAGTGGTAACAGTTAACAGAGGCGGGAATCCAAAAATCCAAAATCCAACATGAAAAATATAAAACAAACCAGAACCATGGAGACATCAAGGGAAAACAATCACAAGGAGACGAGGTGAGACGAGGTAAGGTGAAGTAAGACGAGTAACCAGCACTGAGGAACTGCACAAGGAGTGTATTTATGGGAGACTGAACAAAGAGAGGACTAACAAGCATAGTGGGAGCAGGTGCGAACAGAGCAGCAAAGAAAGGAGCTAGGGAAAAGGAGAGTAATGCAAGAGGGCAACAGAGGGAAACAAATAAAAACCTCAGAACTCAAAAATATCCAGAAAATACAACAAAATAAGAATTAAACCAATAAGACAAGAAAAAATGGAGCAAAGTAAAACATAACAGAATCAAGAGGATGTAAAACAAGCCACAACCTTGACTATGTTTAAGTCTAGGTTGAAAACATGCATAATTAGTGTTGCCTATGGTGATTGATGGTATTATAACTTACTTGAATGTAAAATATGCATTTTTATATATTTGTATGGATTTTGTTTTATTGTGTTTGTATTTTTGGTGCTGCTATGAGGAACATTGAGTTCCCTTGTGTATGAAATGTGCTGTATAAATAGATTTTCTTATGGTTTCACTAAATGCAACCTTTTCTGTTTACCTATTTTTCCTAAAGTTTTCTTTGCAGGTGTTGAAGGTCTTCTGTGCACTCTGTTTTCTAACATTAGAAGTAACTAAATTATATTAAACTTTATGCATGCATTATTTCGATTATGATACCAATTCCACTTATTCTTTAGAATAACATAGAAGTGTGCCTAAACCAGTGATGTAGAGGATTATAATTATAGAGATATTTAAGATATATAAAATGCATTATATTTTAAGTTGAGTTTTTGGAGGTAAGGTTGTTGATGTTGCTTGCAATTAAGGTTAAAGCCAACCCACATGTGGACAAGAAATTAATGCACACTGTCTGTTCTGTGTATCTGAAGACCCCCCTGGGTCTAACCATTGCCCTAAATTATACCAACAAAGTTGATTTGATAGCAACAAAAGAAAAAAGCTGATTAAAAAGTTGCAAGTGAGATCCAAAATGTATAGTTTCAATTGCCAACCTACAAAAAATGTACCTAATCAAAGTACCTTTAAAATTGCAAAGAGAAAAAAAAAATACTCAACGTATAATATAAAGCTAAATGTCCTTAGTTAGGCCTGATTTAGCTGTTCTTTGTAGACATTCAATGTTTTCTGCTCCTCTATTCATAAATCTTTAGAAAATGGCTCCATTTAAGAATCATCTGGTGCAGCTGCATGGCTGTGAGCGGGTTGGGCTGTTTTGTGCAGATGCCAGGCAATAACTGTTTCAGTGTCAAAGTGCAAGTGAGATAAATTACTCACAAACATCTGCTGTTGAGATTTTCTCCTCCCTCTGTCACCTGGTCATAGGTTTTTCCTCTTTAGTCACAGTTCTTCACCCCTGTTTTGCGCAACAAAACCAAGCAAAACAGTCACAGAGCTAAAACACAAAATGGGCCTTCTTTCATGGCAAGTGTGACTTCAAAGGCAAGAAACTTGGATTTTAATGGTTTCAAAATACCCCGGGAATTTTCTCTATTGAATAATAACCTAATAGGGACAAGGTGCTGAATTCCTTGCCAGGCTATTGTGTGTTGCTTTGCTATTCGCTGTAGGTTGAATATTTTACCAAATCATCACTTATATATGTTCAAATAATACGATAGGTTACTGAAGAGTGAAACAGATTTTTGCCATACAAAATATATGACACCTTGACCATATACAGAGTAAAAATGCTGTCAACACCAGGTGAGATCAAGAACCTAAAAACATAGGTCTCAAGACCAAGACTGATCTCAAATACCTCAACACTACCTGCTTGTGCCCAACTACTTTTTATTTTTTGTCTTAATTCTCAATTGGCCTGCTCCTACACGTCATAGGTGATGTTGAATCAGGTAAAATAAACAGCTAATTTGTCACACCTTTCCGTTACATGTTGATAGTGTTTCTTTACCAGCTCAAGTAACATGCAGTAATCTACAAGTAATCTACTCAATGAAATTGTGAAGAAAGTAGCCTCATTTTCAAGGGTATCTATTTTTTTTTTTAATAAAACACAAGGTACAAAACCAGGACTATTTCTCATCATCCATTTCTCCATCTGTGTAGAATTATTTTCTCTTTTCCAATCATCTGTACTTGTACCTGTGCTTCCTTCTTATCACAATTACTGCAAACATATATTTTACAAGTTTGCACCTGACTTTAAAACAGGCTAAATATAAATCGAGAAACTGCACCACCACTACGTTTTGTCAGATGAAATTCATCTTGGTTGGCAGAGACATCACGAGTTTTGCACATTCAGATGCAAGCGGATGTTTTCCAGATTCATGAAGATATACATGTTTGCACCTGCTTTTGTATTCATATAGATTCAGTTGTGGCTGTGTCCAGTTAGCCGATCAACTTTGCACTGTATCATGTTTGTACATGTTTTTATACACCCAAATCTTTATTAAAGCATGGCCATTCCCTACTTTTACAAGAAGGTATTTGCTGTACTGTCAGTTCTTTCTTTCCATTTTTCAAGTATTGCCAACCTTCAACTTTCTTAATTGTTATAAGATCATACCAAAAACACAGGAAAGTGTTGAAGTACTTAGATGTTCAATATATTAGCAATTCTAACACCGGTGGAGTGACAGCACACCAATAGGAAGACTGAGCATCAGTGAAAGTGCTTATTAAACTGGTGGAACTTGACATCCAGTGCAATACTTGCTCATTTCCACAATATTTATTTATTGTAAATATCTTCAAATATTAATTTTTTGTAAGAACTGCAGCACTATGTGATACAGATACATCAGGCTGTGCCAGCAGAAGACGCCTGAGGAAGATAAAAGCACTGCTGCTTTTTTCTATTTAATGGCATGCTTTGACAGAGCAATATAGAATATTACCAGCCTTGTGGCATAATGAGAGGATCTGAAAAGCTTAATGAGGGAACACTTTCCATGTGTACAAATAAATAGATTCCTTGGAGATGCATTCATTTGACTCACAAGTTCTTAGCAAGTCTTCGCCCTTTTCCAACACACAGCTCTACTCTTCACCCAGCACACTGGGAGGTGTTGTCACAGCTTTTAAAGTTGATTTTATTGATGTGAATGCACTGTAATGAAATAAAACAACGCAGACTACGAGGACTGAACAGTGTATAATTAACAGTGAGTGGCATAGCTTGTATTACCAGGGTGATGGAATTATGAATACATTTTAAACAAGATATTTACATACACTTAATAAAAGGACAACAAAAAAAAAACATTGTCTTGTCCTTGGTATCAGGCGGCGAAGGCACCGTCTGTCCTACACAGGATGATGCTCCAATGCAGTACTTCATAGATGGGATAGTGTTTTACTAAAGCCTTAAATTTTAATTTTATCAATTCACATGAGCTGCCCACCTTTGTTATTTGTGATTTGTAAAAAAAA
>NW_015151682.1:129534-143009 GCF_000732505.1 Cyprinodon variegatus
AATTACAATAGTCCAGCTCTGAAGTTACAAATGCATGGACTAGTTTCTCAGCATCAACCCTTGAAAGTATATTTATATATTTTTTTGCAATATTCCAGAGATGAAAGAAGGAAATTCTAGAAACCTCTTTGATATGGGAATTAAATGACAGGTCCTGATAAATAAATGTAAATGTGTATCCCTTTATTTTTCCAGAATGGGGAAATTCACCTCTGCATTTGACCCATCGTCTTGGGGAGCTGTTGGCTGCCATTGTGTGGCGCCAGGGCAGCAGTGTGAGGTAAAGAGTTTTTGCTCAGGAACCCAGAGCAAGATTTTTTATTTTATTTTCAGAGATCATTTTAATTCCATGCAAATGTAGTGACTGACTAATCAGCTTCTTTTTCAAAGACTCTGATCCGAAGGCAATAACTTCTGTTTTGTCCGCATTCAGAATCAGAAAGTTAAGAGTCATCCAGGTGTTTATGTCTTTAAGTCATGCCTGTCAACAAAACCCTTTCCAAATATAAGAAATTGTTGAAAAAAAATCATTAAACTCCAAGTCATACATGTTTTACATTTAAAAACTTTTTTAATAACTAGTGAAACCTTTCATAAATAAGCTACTACATACACAAAGGAAAATGAATGAAAATGGTAGACAACCATAATTAATTTTTTTGTGTCCTGCCCGGCAATGTGGCAATAAGAATAATTGTCTTGATGTCAAAAAGAGCCCAACAGATTTTTCTGTCACAAGTGGAGCAGTAGGGCTATCGCCATAATGTTCCTCTTGATTCATGCATATAAATCTTTATTATAATTCATGCGGGGAGTATTAGAGATTATATGGACGCTGCAATGTAAGTAGAACAGGAATGGAAAAACAGAAAGAAAGGAGAAAAGATGAAAGAAAGATGAGATAAAAAGGAGATAACGATAAAACATTTTCAGTCTGCTTCATCACCTGCAAAGAGATGTAAAAAGAACAGCACAACCAATGGATATAGTATGAGACACAACTTACTGAGGTATAAGTAGTATTATAATAGCCAGTTTCACACTGCACTATTTAGCATTTATCCGTTGTTGCTGTTAGGATGCGCCGAGCGGCTAACATTGTACCTGTTGATCGCGTGTAAATGTGATCCCAAAGATCTCCTTGTTGTACAAAAGTTGTTGCAGCCAGATGAACCATTTGTGAAGAAAATCATTTAGTCCACGATGCACGGCCAGTGGGATAACAAGGACTCCGCCACAGCGGTCAAAGACTTGTACGCCCTTCTGAATTCAACACCTGTCAGCTAACTGTCATCTCTTGGTGTATATACTGGAGCCGACAGCCCCATCTAGTGATCACAAAAAAAAAGTAAGAAACAAAAATACACATATTCTGCTCCAATAAGTATTATTTAATCTGACATGTATACTGTGGTAACTGAAGATAAGAATATGGGCTTTCTGTATGGAAGTGAATTTCTAAGTATCTGGAGCCAAGCACCTGCACTTGTTTGTGAGAGTGCACATGTGCATGTAAAGTTTATCCAAAGGACAAATGCTCAATAGTGGTGGTGAAGAACCGAAGACGTGCCCCTTAAGAGCACCAAGGTGAGCCCCGGGGGACCCAAAACCCGAGACGACTAAAGGGACGCCAAGAGTAAAGACACCCAGGAGGGGCCAACCTAAAAAATCTGACCGCCCACCAAGGGAGGAGGAGAGATGACCCCGAGGAAATCCCCCAGCCACCGCCATGCTGGAGCCCCTGGGAGCCGGGCTCCGCCAGCAGCCAGCCACCCCGAAGTGGATCCAGCCATGGGCCCCAGGAATCTGAGGCCCCAGGGGTGCCCCACCCCCTGGTGGGGGCTCCAAGTAGTGGTGTCTCTCACAGACTAAAACTGGTAGTTGATTCCACAGGAGAAAAGCATGAAAACTAAAATAACTGCCTCCTATTCTTCTTTTAGAAATCCTAGGAGCCAATAGTACTAGCACCTTTTCCTCCTTTTGGCACCTTCTTTTTGACTGTTTTTGACTTTTTGAATTACCCTATATTAGTAAACCTGTAGAGTGAGAGCGAAGTGCTCTGTTAGGAACATAAGGAACAATCATAAAGCTGATATAAGATGAAGCTTGGCCATTTGAGGCTTCATAAGTGATAATGAGGATATAAAATTCTATTTTGGATTTAAGCCAAAGAAGAGAAGCTAGGAAAGGGGAGGTATGATCTCCCTTTTTAATTTTCATAACTCCAGCTGCAGAATTTTGGATCAACTTAAGGCTTTTAACTACAATTTGTGGACTTTCAGTCAGTAAAGAATTGTAATAGTCCAGCATTAAAGTAACAAATGCATCGACCAGCTTCTCAGCATCATTTTACTTTTATTGTCATTATGTATACACTGAGTGAATACAAAACGGAATTTCATTTTGTACAGCTACATTTCCGTTTCTAAAAATGCAACAGTGATCAAATGTAAACAGTGTGGGGGGGGAAATGGTGCAAAAAAACCCATTGATATGAAAGTTCAGAACATTTAATGTATACGGTGCAATTATGCTGTGTTTTGGTTTGTTGTTGCCAGTATGCTGCAGAGTCTGTGACATGATTTAGAGTTTTCTCAACAGTTCAGCTGTCTGATGGCGGTGGGGAAGAGGCTGTTCCAGAATCTGCTGGTCCTGCATTGAATGCTGTGAAATCTCTTCCCAGAGGGCAGCAGGAAGAACAATCCATGGTGGGGGTGTAAGGGGTCATTCATAATGTTACAGGATCTGGACATGCAATGATGGGATGAAATCTCTTTTATGGAGGGAAGAGCAGCACCGATGAATCTTCTCTGCTGTTCTCACCACTCTTCTCACCTTCTTCCAATCTGCCGGCTGCAGCGGTTCGGACACAGCTGGCCAGAACGCTCTGTATGGTGCTTCTGTAGAAGTTTCTGAGAATGGCTAGGGGCAGTTGGGCTCTCCTAATCCTCAGCAGAAAGTACATGCGCTTTTGTGACCTTTTAACCAGTAAGGTGGTGTGGTGTTTCTCAGGTGAAGGCAGAAGAGATGGTGTCTTTAGTGGAGCAGTTTCGTCGGTAGGCGAACTGGAACGGGTCAAATTTGGGGGAGACTGGAAATGAAGTGTTCCTTAACCAGCCTTTTGAACCACTTTATCATGATAGCAGTTAGTGTGAGAGGCCTGTAGTCGCTGAGAAAGTGACCTGACTTACTTTGGAACTGGAATCGTGGAAGATTTAAAGCTTGCTGGCACTATGGATTGGTCTAGCGAGTTGTTAAAAATCTCTGTGAGGACACCAGCTGACCTGCAGTCTCCTTGTACACCCGCCCAGGTATGTTAGCAGGGCCTGGGGTCTTTCTTGGGTTTATACTGTCCCGAGTTTTCCTCACTTCAGCTGTCAGTTAAGTGGTCAGGTTAAGTGCCTCCTCCCCCTGGTGTGGAACGACTTTCACTGCTAAAAAAAAAGAGCAATGTCTTTTGAGGATTCCCTGTCTTTCTTTGCTAGATGAAATTATATCTAAGACCAAACCAACAGATATTGTTAGGAGGTTGCAATGTTATACATTTAACTGACATAACTATTAGGTGAATTAAAATTTTAAAACTTAGGCATGATTATCATGTCTAAAAGGCATAATTGAAAAACAGCAAGATTTTATTTTTTCTTATATTTTTTCCTGGGCCAAGCCTAAGATGTCTGTTCACCGAGTTTGGATTATATAAAGTGGCATGGCATAGGATATGCTCTAGCTAAAATCTTAAAAAAGAGTCACTTGAATTACAGCCAGAGAAAACATCCATCAAACCTTATATGCAGCATACAGTGAGGCTTTAAACTAGTGTTAGCCAACTCTGCAGAATGATGTTTGATTATAAAGAGAAGCCCATATCAAATCTGGCAAGTGATCGAGGCTTAAAAGCATATGGGAAAACATTGCAGTTATACAAATCACTAATTAGGGGAAATTCTGCTTCTCAGGGATTTAGAAAAATTAAAAAGTTTAAAATGTGTCTTTTCTTTACCTGATGATACAGTTTACTAACATGACAGAAAAAAAAAAAAAAAAAAACAATAGCTTTGGCTCAAAACTTTGGGAAAAAAATTCTAATAGCAGCCCCCTATCATCAATAAATCAAGGAATTGTACAGTTTAGCCTGGCTGGTGTTTATTATAAACATATGGCTTATATGAGGGATGAAGATTTTTTTCTCATCTTAGACTTCATCCCCATGTCAAAAGCATCTCTTATTCAGGGATGGCGGGAAAAAATGCAACCCACTGAGAGAACAATACCATGCAGCTCAAATTATTTATATCTATTTTATGTCAAACCAATTTACATCTACAACAAAAATTTTTAAGGATAACTTGTTTCCTCACACATGCACTATATCACCCCCTGCCTCAACACGTGTGTCATTTAGCATTTACAAACCTTCTGTCCCTGAATAATAGACTTTACTGATGTAATTATGACATTGCTCTTTAAAGGACCCAAACTAATGCATCAATATGTGGGCTTCCAAGGTATATTATTGAGTTCTGTTGATTTCAATTCTAATGTTACATCAGGTGATGTTGACGTTCATATTGACAAAAGTTTTTTAGTGTTGGTTTACATTAGCTTTATTACTCTAATGATCACAATTCCTTAAATAAAGATGGTTCCCTGATAAGCCACTTTAGGGCATAATAAACTGATTAATGGACTAAAACACAATAATAAAGGTTAGGTTGTGCTGACATCATTAACTGCACAGTTATAACATTTTCCTAACCATCTAATCTAAATGATTTGTATAAACAGTGTTGAATCTGACTGGCTGATAGTCTGATTTAAAATGTCCTGCTGGACACTACTGCTGCACATATTGACATAGATCTCTACAAGTGATGGTTTTAGGAAATGGTGAAACTATGTTATTGTTTTTTTATGTTATTCTCAATAGGAATATTGAATTACATTCTGAAAGCCAAACCATTTTATGTCTTTTTCCACATGGTGCCATTATAACAATATGTATCTGTACTTCAAGAACTTTATAGATGTTCTATACTTCTGAGTTGTGAGGAATTCGGATATAACAATATGTCTCTTTTAAATAATTCATCACAGTGTGCAATGTATTAACGTTCAAAAGCTATTGCCCTTTCTTTGCCTTTTTGCCCTCCCTCATGGTCATCCAACTGTCACCAGAAATATCATTTCCCTACTCACATTCCTGCCTGCCTGCAGCTACTAACAGGCATCCATTCCCAGCAGAGTCTCCCTTTAAAATAAGAATGCTTTTAAGATCCAGCTTGTATCACATATCACAGATGGATCTACAGCTTTTTTTTGACTTGACCAACTTGAGGAGCAAAACTAGAGATATCTGCGACACCCTTAATTAGACTGGAATGTCATCTCTTCTCTTGTCATCTTGAGCTGTGCATTCTCTGATTTAATCACAACGAAAGAGCTCCACCATTTAAATGTAAATCTGAGTCAAAGCTGTGGAACTGAGTTGGTTTTCACATCTGCATCATGCTGTGTGACCATCAGACCAAGGACAGACATGATACCTTTCACTCCAGAATCGCTCCATGGTCACAGTATCAATTTGGTCTGACTTGATCGTTTCCAGTGTGGAAAAACAAGAAATAATAACAATTGTGATGGGAGGTCTGTAATTATGAAGACTTTATCTAGGAGGTTGGATCAGGCTGGTCAGTGAATCAGTTGTTTGGAAGATTGCAGGGCATATGACAAGTACCAGTTGAGTTAAAGGCTTGAGTTGAAGCATTTCATATTGATGAGGCTGAAAATAGACAATTTGACAACTCCACATTTGGCTGTGTATTATTTCCAATTTGGTATTCAGATTTAATAGTATTAGCATAAGTGGCATGAAGCCAGAGAACAGCTTGTATTTGTATTCACAGCACATTGGCCAAAATGCAAAACACAGGCTGTCAGGGTGAGCATGACAACCAGTCCGACAACTTTCTAATACATTTCTCTAACATGTGAAGGGAGCATTCAACAGAGTTCAGGACAAAAGCATGAAAATGCAATAAATTATAGATTATTCAAAGCTGACTCTTAAACTGGGCTAAGCATCTAAAGAATTCAGTGCAGAGACAATGCTGACAGGATTGCATTATTCATGAATCTCTCAGACACACACACACGCACCCCCACACACATACCCTAACCCCAACACTTGCACAAAATAAAACCTTTACACATTTATCTGAATTTTGAATACAGCTGAAACAGGTGGAGAAAAACTAGATTTTTATCAATAAAGACCAGATGATGCATTAAAAGGAATGTTTTAATGTTCAGGCAGCGAGAAAATCACTGTAAAAAAAGTAAAGTGACAAAAGTTAATGTCTTTTAATGGTTTTACATTATGGAGCTATCAGTCTGTGGCCTAGAAGGAAAAATAATCTTGAGAAACCAAGCAGAGTTGACTTATGATTAAAGTAATTTACTAGAAGATTATCATTACCAGGAGAAAAAGAAAAAAAAAGTTCTTATTCTGTAGATTTAAATTTAGGTGCAGTTGAAATTCAAAAGTTTAAGGATTTAAGTTTCAATGAGAAACATTTTATTTATGTCTTTAACAAAACTTGTGAAAAGCCTTTTAAACACTGAAAGTGGTTAGAGGGCCTAGTAGTTCTTTTTAGTTATCCTCATGGCAGCGGTGGCTACATTGTAGCTTGCCACCATCAGTGTGTGATTGGCTGTGTGAATGGATAAATGACTAAATGTACTGTAAAATGCTTGGGAGCCCCTTGATCTGAAAAGGCACAATAGAAGCACAGGCCATTTACTATTTTTGCAGTAGTTGTAATAGTGTATAAAAGATGTTCCTTTTATCTCTTTCTCTAAAAAATGCAAACTTAGAAAATAGGAAAATCCACTGACCAGAAAAGCATTCTTATTAGCGTTACAGCATTACCGGTACATTGTTTTTTACATATCAGATGTTTTATTCATGAACATTGGCATTAAGTAGCTAATTCTAAATAAAATAACTAAAGTTTTTTCCCGTATACCTTGATAAATAAAAAAATTGTCTTAAAATGCAAGAGGGTGTTCTTTTACATTTTTGTTATTTAAGTTAATGGTGTTGTTCCGGTTTTGAGCTGACCTTGATTTACATATTTTTTTTAAAGGATTTTTTTTGTATATTTGTAAGGAAAAACAACACAGAGATGAGGTTGGTGATATTTGCTAATGCAAGTGGATAATTCAATAATTAAGATATTCTGTGCTAATGATTCCTCCGACTCAGATGATGTTGCAACTTTGTAAAAAGAAATAAAAACAAAGAAGAAAGAAATGGGACTGCATTGTGCACCCGTCTCATTTAAAGCTGATTTAAATCCTGCAAGGTTCCTCATGCTGTTCGTCTAATGCACAAACTCCCGATTCCATCCATCTCTGTCATTCCCAACAAAAAATTCAACATCTTCATCTTGGCATCCTCCTGCTATGTATCCTGTCTCATTCTTAGTAACACTGTCTCTAAACAACTCGTTATCTCTGAGCTCACCATTGTCTTGTGTATTTTCCCTTTATTCTTATTAATGGTGACTTTTTCACAAAACACCAACTTTCTTTCTTTTCCACTCCACCAACTTTCTTGGAAATTAGTTTCATTGCTTTTTACACTCACCATTGGACTGTTGACCCAAAGTACTTAAAATCCTCACAGGCCAACTTGGGTCCCCTTATTAATGATCAATTATTATTTCTTGCTCAAGCTAACATTTATTTTGCCACTGCAGACTTTCTCATAAAATAACACAGCTCCACCCTCTCCAAGCTGTTATGCCTTACCTAGATTTACAAATGCACTATACAACTCTCTCTGGTATTCTATGTTCTTCTCCAACAACATCACAAAGCAAATATTACCTTGTAGAACTTGTTCTTATGCCGGACTAGCTTCCACTACTCTTTTACATAAGTTTATTTGATAACTCATCACATCAGTAGATGCAAAACTGAGCATACCTCTGTTGCTCTTGAAAAGTTTTAGCAGTACACATCCATTTCTCAAGCATCTCCTCACTCTCTGGGACTAAAGACTCCTGTTCCATACTTCCACAGATACCTAGTCAGGTTCAGCTACCTTTCCATTCTTCATTCTTCTTAACGTCCCCCTTTAGCCTCTAAATTATTTTCTACTTCTTCATGCAGAATGGTTGATTATCACATTCTGTCCACCTTCCTCCTCTGCATGATGTTAGCAAACTCTATTTTTTTCATTCTAAGTCCAAACATCTCCCTGTACTGGACTCTATACCTATGGGCATATCCTTCCTCTTTCTCCTCTTTCTCTTTGCTGGTCAAAAATTGCCAAATTCCTACCAATACCCCTGTTCTTTTGCATCAATACTAATCATTATTAATCCAGATCTTGAATGCAATATGCTATCATTTTCTTTTAATCCTGGCAAATACATTATAGTAATCCCCCTTCCAAAATGTCTCAATATCCACAGTGAAGGAATTAGTTTCCCTAATTATCAAGACATCTTCCCTCATAAAGGATTGAGATATCTAGCTCTTCTAACCACCTAAAGCCAACTGAAATCATCAAAATCTGGTAATATTGATGCATGTTTAAACGAGTCCCCCCTTTCCAAATCTAAAGCCCTCTTTTTAATAATAGCAATAGCAAAAATGTTTACCACAAGATAAATAAAAAATAAAATAACGTGTTTAGTCTAAGGTGATATTACAATTTAAATGTTGAGTATTATGAATATATTTTCATTAGCTGTAAGAAATAAATAATCATAAAGGATATATAGGCTTGTTTATCATTAAACTTTAGGATGTGTTTTACCTAGTGAATTTAGTTACAGAAAAAAAAAAACATTTTATAATATTATAATTTATTTAGTATGTATTTACTATGGGAGAGTTTTAATTAAAAAACTAAAATCACAAACAATGTTCCTCATTATTGCACTCATCAGAAGAAAAGAGAGAAAAATGTTTGGGTATAATATTTTAACAGCAACATAGCGATATACCCTATTTTATACTTACCATATCTATACATACGTACTGTAAAAAGTTTAAGTTAGAAAATTTCAAAAACTTTTTGACAATAAAAACGTTTCTTACTGTTTTTCCAAGTTTTTTCCAATGTGAGATTTAGCATTGTCTGTTGCAAAGCTGTCGGCACCAAATAGTATCCACAATCACCTCAAAAACACTGCAACTAAGATTTGATCAGCTCTGGCTCCCCACCCTAAAAAGTTTTTGTGCAAACCAGATACACAACAGCTCCCTACTAGTGCAGACTGATTTACTTGTTCCCAATTGGGGTATGAGTCATGCATAAATCTAAAACACTTGTGGCTAGGTGTGTTTTTTTAGTTACAGATGGATACAATCTAAAATATTTTCGGAAAAATACTATATACAAGGTCTTGCTTGAAATTAAGAGCTGCACATGTAATTGTCTTGCTGAAATTATCACAATTAAATGTCACTTCTTTCTTCAAAAGTAATGTGCTTTTTAAAACAAAGACACATTTTGCTCCTGTGTTTTCTCATGGAGAGTTTGATGGGAGGACCAAATGGTCTCTCATATGTGTCAGACAAACAGGTTGTAAACTTAGCGTAGCTTAAAGGTAACAGGGGACGTGACAGCCTTTGCAAAGAGAAGGCCATCCGCCCACTGGCTGTCTGAAGTCCACAAATTACCATACTGCTTTGCTTCCTTTTATTCACACAAACCAAGAGCAGAAAAACAAAAACCCAACAGTTGGTAGAGGTTATGTATTCAAAGCTTTCTTAGTCAGGACTTGTTGCTAGGCAACCAGCTTCCAGGAGACACTGTACCACCCTTACAATTCAAAGCTTAGCTTAATCAATGGCTGGTTATTCTTTCACATTCATAAAGTTTTGAGTAACCACACTCTTGAACCTGAACACCCACTGCTGAAGCATGTCACTGATGCCTTTTCCGTCTGATGGTTCCTACCAAGATGGACTGAACAGATGACTGGAAAAACCTTCTGCAGCCAATTTATTCTTCCAGACATCTGCTCACTGGAGCAGCAGTGCCAACCTCTTCCAAGACATTTCGCACATGAGCAGTGCAGCTTGAATTCAGCCTGCCATCACTGACATATGTGGGTCAGGAAGGACACAAGAAAGTAAAGTGCCACAAAGAAAATGGAAAAGATAAGATATGTGAAATTAACCCTTTAATGAGGATCTTGTAACAATGTAAAAGGAAAAGAGGCTCTGAAGGATGAAAACTGCATTTTTTTTTTTTGGTCAGTTTTTACTAATCATTGAATACATTTTAGTTTCACATTAAGATAACATAAGTGAACAGAAAATGCAGTTCAATGAGTTTTATTTATTAAGAAAAAACTAAAAATCAATACAACCTTGTCTTAGATTAAATTGAGCTCTTGGTTCTGCAAATCTTTCTGGTCTTACTGCCATTAGGAATTTGAGGCACTAATGCCGAACAGGTTTTTTACAAGTATTTAAGTACAGCTATAGACAACTTATTTCTAAAATAAATAATTAGATTTTTCTATATGATTTCTATGAGCCATTATGGCTGAATCCACAAAGGGAAAAATATAATTGTATCACTTTTTTCATTCATAATGAACACATCTAACATTCCAAATACAATATGTTGAAATATTACTACAATGTTTGTGTCTGCTGATCACATCTGAGAGTATGCAATATTTCTTAAAAAACGGATGCAGATATTAGCCTACATCTCTTTATATTGATAATTATTAATCAGTGTTTTTGTCTAATTATTTGTACTAAGGACGAGGGGTAAAACCCCATAAAGTGTTACTCCTCATCCTATCCAAACATAACCTTTAACCCTTACAAAAAGGTCAAACATACCTTCAAACGTACTTAATTTGGCCATGGGACGCTGAGAGACTACAACCTTTTCTTTGCCTATGTTGCCCAGAAGACGAAATGGTTCTAAATTGGATTTTCAGTGGAATTATTAAAAATGTCATTAGGCATATGTTAATTGATACTATTCAATTGTTGTATGGCTGTATAGCACCCCTCCTGGGGATTCCATCATCCTGCTGGGGGACATCGACGCCCATGTGTGTCAAGATGAGGAAGGAATCCTATCAAGCCTGGCTGGCTTGTGGGACTCCTAAGGCAGCAAGCAGGTACTGTAAGGCTACGCGTGTTGCTGTCCATGCAGTTGCAGAGGCAAAAAACTTGGACCTAAGAGGAGTTTGAAGAGGCCATGTAGAAAGTCCATCAGTTAGCCCAAAAAAAAAAACGTCAATCATGCGGAAGCAGTGCTTTCTTTACACAGTTTTTAGTGGGAGCAGGTACCTGCTGACCCTAAAGGGGACGGTGGAAGGAATGGTGGGAAAAGAGACACCAACATCACATGGAGGTGATGGACAGTACCCCTGGATGGACAGACTGAGGTCTGGTTTCACTGCATAAGAAGGGGGACCGACGGATATGTTACAACTATAGAGATATCACACATCCGAGCCTCCCCTTAAAGGCCTATGACATGGTGCTGGAGAGGAGAATGCGGGTTGATCGTTGAATATCAGCTTTAAGAGTTTTTGTCCCGGCTGTAGAACCATAGACCACCTCTAAGTTCTCTCCAGGGTAAACAGGGACAGAAATTTCTGTTCATAAAGGTTATGAACAGATCTGGTGGTTATGGACAGAGTCTGAGGATCTCTTCTATGCTTTTTATGGATGATGTGGTTCTGCTGGAAACGTGCTGTCAAGACCTACAGAATGCACTGTGGTGGTTTGTAGCTGAATGTGAAGCGACCAGATTCATCTCCTCCCAATCCGGGGCCGGAAAAAAGGTGACTTGTCTCCTTCAGGTTGAAACAGAGTTTCTGCCTCAAGTGGAGGAATTCAAGTAAGTATAGGCTCCTGTTTAAGAGTGAGGGAAGTCTTTCATGGGGATGACAAAGGAGAGGGAAGTCTAGGAATCTCTGCTAAGACTGCGGCCCCCACATCCCACTGACACGGACGATGACAAGTATGATTTATTTTTTGTCTACTCCTAGTCAGAACCAACACAAGAAATGTTTTTGAGACAAATCTGGACTAAGTAACCAGTATAAGAAATAAAAAAAACTCTTGGTGTATAATTACTGTATTTTAACGTGAACTTTTTTTTTTTTTTTATGACTGGTCACCTGTAAGTGGGAAAAAAAAAATCAAAAACAGAATAAATATATCCTTCTTTTTCTTCAGAAAACAATATATTTAGCATCTTCAAATATAAATATGATTATTGATATAGCGCCAGTTCACAACACATCATCTCAAGGCACTTTACAGAGTATCCAAAACCTCTGCTTTGATTAATTTACCTTCACATGGACCTTTCACAGATTTATGGTCATGTCAATAAAAAATGTCTGATTTTCCTCACTTCCTAAAAGTAAGCAGTGCTCTTATTTTGTAACACTTGCATCTATACCACATTAAAGATGCAGACAGAGTCATCCAGTTAAGCATTACTTTGTATGGACATCATGCAGTGTCAGCTAAGGGGTCTTCTTTAATGAAGTTAAAGCGCGGCTACAGTAAATAGATGAATAGAAGGGTGTGTTTGGAAGCTGCAGCTGTCCCATGGGTGTTCAGATGCACTGATTATTATTGATGGTTAGAAAGAAGGCCAGATGACATACTGAAGCAAGAAGCTGTGACATTGTAGCAGCTGAGTGCGAGCGGAGAGATCTGCCCCCTAAGCTACTATAACTCCACCCTAATGCCGCAGGTGCTGAGCTGTGCAACAAAGGATCACTTTAACACATTGTGGATTCAATTTTATTTGGGTTGCTTCTGCTGACATTTTTATAATGCAATTCTTAAAAAATAAAAAAACATGTATGCAGCATTTCTGCAAAAAGGTATTGTTTACCTTGTCATACTTAAAAGTGTCACTCAACAATGTTTAGTAATCTGTTTTATGCCAATCACGTTAATGAAAAATGCAGATCCACTTAGAGGAGGTTTAATATCGTTACTGGAAGTTTTTCATTCAATAAAGAAATCCTTTTAAATAGGAAACAGAAGAAAATTTCTTTTGTATTCCTGATCCTGTGCATTATTTTTGATGTGCTGCACAACAAATGTCAAATTACTTTTTTTTTATCTGATTTCTTAAAAATCTAATTTCAAATTTAATTTTACAAAGCTTGCATAAACCCCCCCCCTAAATGTATATATTAGGAATAAAGAGCTATTCCCTATTTTGTTCATTAGTTTTGTTGTTTATGACCAACCCTGTAAGGGCTATATGCAGGGCCCAAAAAATACTGAGGTCAAGAGTTAGTCACTTATAGGTGGGTGCAGCAGTTTGCTCCCCAGAAAATGTTTTTAATACCATTGCTCTCCCGTTGCATCTGGCAGAAGATAACGACACCAGGTTTTGTTTTTTTCAATGAATATCTGGACAAAAAAACTATTCAGCCTCTGATGGGAAC
>NW_015151682.1:144481-146925 GCF_000732505.1 Cyprinodon variegatus
AAAGAGGGTTACATATATATATATCACCTCTCACTGCTTCACCCAGTAGCCTACCTATTTAAACTGTCCCACAGCCTTTACTGCTGCATATTTATTTTCTTTCTTTATTTGCCCAAGAAGCCCAAGCAAGAAGACAGCGAGACAAGAAACTGAACGAATCCAGACACCGACTACACAGACATAAGGAGGTCCCTCGACGGCTAAGATCATGTCAGCTTTAAGACAGTTCAAGGCCTTGTTGCAGTTCCATCAGAGACCTTTAGGGTGGAGAGGTGTTAAGACAATGATTCAAACAACAACAAAGCATTGCCACCCCTAGCGAGACACTTCCCCCTGGAGTAGACTTACCAAAGAGAGAATGGGTCATGCTCAGCAGAGCCAGGGCAAAGGGAGTTAGGTCAGGTGACAACATGCTGAGATAGAGTATATGGGCAAGTACGGCCTGCCCCTGCCAAGGAGATCCCCAGACCATTAAGCACCTTCTGCATAAATGTAAACTTGGCCTAACCTGCTGTGACATGTTTCTCCAGGAGGCCAACGGGACAGCCCGCCATTGGATTTGATGATGATTTTCTTTAAACATAGTTCTCATTATATTTTTTTATAAAATAAAATCCTCCATCTGCTCAAGTAAGAGCATGCTTTGAGAGAATGCTAATGAAGTCTTCTTTTTATGCTTATTTTTTAAACAAAAAAATTAACATAATCTAACCCAGACAAATATTTTGTTTTAATTTTGGTACACTTGAACAGAAGTGAGAACAATCTGTACATATAGGGATCTGCTCATGCTGTGACCCCATTCAAGCCTTATGGAATCTAATAGTCCAGAATAGCCCTGCTGTGCATTACAGATGAATAATGTTTTTAGTCATTAGTGCCATGTGGGGTATTAAGTATGTATTGTAGGTCTAAAGCTCTTTGTAAAATATGTTATTATCATAATTATTATTGGCAACAGATAGCTGGCAAGGCAACATTAGTTTCTTTAAATAGAGCAACATTCTTATATGTTTTGTGATATTTTAAGATGCTTATTGCCCACCCCAGTAGGGGTGGTAAATACCTTATTTCATCACATGTTATTCAGACTGTCAAAAATTGTTTATTAACACACACCCTAGCTGTATGTTGGAACAGCAAATGAAAGTGTGAATTAAGCTCAAATCATGGTCAAACAGATAATTGCACAAACATGGAATAAATTTACCACAACTTCGGATCAAAATATAAGAGTTTACTTAAAAATTATTCAGTTCCAGGTCAAACATATTTCAGTTAAAAACTCTTGACTAAAAACTAGTGAAACTCAACTAAACTAAACTACTTTGTACAAAGAGGAAGGGAAAACATGGCTGAAAACCCTTTCACAGTTTAGGATAGATTTTGTGTTTAAAAAGCAAAGTTTATCTTTAAGAATTTGGGATGTGATTAAATTAGCTTTTGACTTATTTAGAGCGCTTTTCAAAACCGTTCACAACAAATCAATGACGTGAATGAGGTGAATCCATGAGGTGAATAAACCATTATTTGGCCAAATAATGTTTTATTAATGGCTTTGCTTAATCAGGAAACAAATAACCTTTAGTTAAAATACTCTTTACCCTCTTTGAAATAGCTAGCAGCAAATAGACATGAGGATTCCATTAAATGATTTTTGGTCATAATTTGGTAATGAAAACATAATGAGCAAATGAGGAACACATAAACACTAATGTTATATTAGTGTTTAAACCCTTAGTGAAATAAAGCTTGTGCAAGCGTCAACAACAGCCCAAAACATATTGTTTTAGCATAGCGTACTGTGCAATTCATCCTGTTAACTTTGTCTTTACTCACCAGCGCAAATCATGAAATGATCAAAATCATCAATAGACATATTGTTTCACTAGAATCTGTCTCTAACTGTGCCAGACCTTATACCTCTGCTCCTTTTTGATGTATGCCCAATACTGAAACGTGGTTTGCACTATGCTATTCCACGCACACAAGAGGAGCAATCATGAACTAGCTGTGGGTCTAGATATGGCCAAGGTGGTGAGGAAGTGGGGGCAAGTTTGTGCGTCAACGGAGGGATCCAAGGTCGAAAAAGCGTCCAAGGGCACTCCGCTCTTATAGCTTGTCATTCTACACAAGTCGTTTTCCCCAATGGTGGTCATACAATCAAAACAAGCCAGTAAGGTACCAAAACAGAAAATATGCATAGTGTAAAGCGGATTTAGATTTGACAAATCAGATGCCTCCTGTCTGCAGCACTGGCTGCGGTCTGCGGAAGGGGCGGGGGCACATTTGCGTTCACTGCAACACACACGCATACGACCTGGTTTCTTAGTATTTATCAGCCTTTAGCTGGGCTTAGAGGGAGCTGCAGACCAGAGAAGAGAGTTCTCACAGCTGTTTTATGAGCAAAACTGCATTCTCTTCTCCAGTGAACATGTTAAGAT
>NW_015151682.1:147042-150845 GCF_000732505.1 Cyprinodon variegatus
CCCCTTCATTTTCCTTTGTTGATGAGGAACCAGGATCAAATGATGGGGCAGCAGCTGTAGGGCCTTTTTATCAACTGGACCTTGTTTTTCATCCTTTCAAATACTGTCACTAAACAAAGATTCATAAGTAGTGTTGACAAGCCAATCTCCTGTGTTTGGTATGGGGAAAAACAAAAACAGAAAATTGCATTTTTCTTTAAAAAGGGCTTTACTTTTAATCATTCTTATCTTAATATTTCAAGAGTCTATTATTTACGGTAACTAACAACAGGAGAGCACTTTCAATAAAACATTTCACCCAATCTTTATTTTTATTTTTTTCAACAGTTGTGGAAAATACTTGGTACATGTGGCTTAAAAAATATCATCCATAGTCAGATACTGGCACAGATAAATTTTAGTTTTCCTTTGTCATTTTTAATTTTCTAATGAGTTAAAAAAAAATAAGGGATGTTCCAAAAAAATCTCCTTCAGTTGGTTTTGATTAGCAGACCTTGATGTCAGTGTGGTGATGATATTGAGCACTTTCATCCATGCTAAGAACCTAAAACTCCTTTGTTCTATGAAGGAAACCCTCCCAGAAATCTTTATAGAAAACCTCAACTGTGAGTCTCCTTGTCTTTTTGTAAGCCACCAGGACCATCCAGATCAAACTTTTATAGTAAACAAGAAATCTTATTTACACCTTTTAGAATTCCACCATGGCTGTTTCTTGTTTATTCTGTGGCATGCAGTCGGGTCAGGATTAGCTGTCGTGTGGTGTGAGTCTCTGGCTTTTCATCTCTTTCTCAATCTCTCCAACAGCCCAGACAGATTTCATGGCAAATAATTGAAGAGGTAGTGTAACCTATGAATTTCTCTGTACACATCATTGATTACTATTAATTATTTTTTATTAGAATTGTTTTTTATCTATCAACTGCAGACAGATCTGAAGACATAAATTGGAAAAAACCAACTGTGTGGCAAATTAAGTGTGTAATTTGCTCAGATGGGGATAGATATTTTTCATCCATGCCAACCCTAAGAGGCCTGCCAGGTGTGTGCTCCAAATGATTTAGAATGCTTTTCATGACATGAAAGGATCTTATCAAGCAGCTAAAATGAAAAATCCACCTGTCTCCTATGCATACATGCTGTGTTCTGACCCCTTGCAAACATAATGGGAGCGTGGGGGATTGATATGTGACATGGGGGGGTTCTTCTGATAGTTTCTAACTGGGGAGATACAAGAACATATCCTGCGTATATATTTAGTGAGATTTCTGGGAGTATTGGATAAGTTCAACCTCTAGATGCTAGTCTCAGCCTGCCGCCACCTCCTCTTGTCCTATTTTCCTGGCTTCTCTGATGTACCGCGGCCAGCCTCATTGTGAGACGCAGCCTCTCTCCAATGTCTTTAGTACTCTGTTTTCCTGGCGGACTTATTTGATTTACATCTGTCCTGCTGGCCGAACCTCTGCAGTTAGAATTTGAAGCTAGCCTGGGTTGGTCGCAGCCTCTCCTCATCCTTCAGAGTTTTTTTTTCCATGCATGCTTCTCTGATCCTATGAGGTCTGAGCTCTAGAAGGTTGATCAGCTTACCTCTGTTGTGAGAGTGATTTGTCCTCTTGCTTTGTGAACTCTGACCAGAAACAAACATGGACGAAGTAGAGAATTTTTAACATTGATCGTTTTATAAATAGTATTTCCTGAGTCTGTGTAGTATATGGATTACAATAGAATAGAATAGAAAATCCCTTTATTGTTCAACAATGGGGAAATTGTGGTGTTTACAGCAGCAAAGTTTATAGTAGAAGTGGTCACACAATGTGCACCTTATAAAAGTCTATAAAAATAACAGATAAGGAAATAAAACAAATAGAGGTACAGTACAGTGTTTTTACAATATATAATATCTTGTATCTGTAGAATAAAAAAAAAATCAAGAACAACTGTGGACATTTTTAAAGTAATGGCTATGTAAAAAAAAAAAAAAAAAGAAATAGAAGCAACACCAGAGATGTGCAATAAAAAAATGAAATGACAGCAGCAGGTTATTTACCTGACTAAGAAAAAACTGTGCAAGAAAACAGCATCATTGTAAGAACTTGTTTTGGGAACAGTGATGGTATGAAGTCCTACAGCTGCTGGGAGAAAGGATGTGATAATGCTCTGTGGTTCATTTAGGGTGCAGCTGTAAGACTGCATCCTAAATTACATATAGCTCTAACATAATGCAGTCACATTCAAGCATAATGACGATCTCTACAGTAACTAATTTGTCAGCTCTGCATTGCTACTACAAATATGACTGCTTACATACATGGCTGATTCTTTAACTACGGCCACTATTGGCCTTGAAAACTTGAAGAGAAAAAGTATAATAAAATATACATTCTCACAATGTAATCAGTTAGCATAACTAGTCTAGTTTGAAGATTCATAAGAGAACACATTGATTTTTTAAGACAAATTGGTGTTTTTTTAACAGATTTCCCAACTCGGCTGTAACAAATGTAATTTCCATCACATATAAATATTTTACCTTTATTCTAAAATACCATGATACACATAATGTTTTTTCACTGGAAGAACAATTTCATACATAGTTTTAACTGTTTTTGCCTTTATTGTAAAACACATATATTTATGGATTAGGTAAATTAACTATGATGAGGACCAGAGGCGATTCTTATGCCCATCATAACCTGAGATATAGCATCAGAATAGCAAGATACACTGCAAGGTATAAATACTTGTGTTTTTAATTAAAGTGGAACATTATCTCTTAAGTTATGAAGAAGGTTTTAATGAGTGATTAGAATTTTGCAACAATTTATTTAAAAACAAAAGGTGTGGTAAAAACTACACAGCGTGGTGGGGCTCACTGACAGAAGCGGGGCTGCCGTACACTGGCGCCACCGGGCCCTCTGACCACCATCAGTAGACAATGCAGGTGAAGTGTCCTGCAGCACTGCACCACTACAGCACTTTTAATTGTATCCTATATGTTTTTATATGTGTTATGTATTGTTTTTATGGCTTTGTTGTGAAGAACTTTGGGTACCATTTGGTTATTGTAAAGGGCTATACAAATAAATTTGATTTGAAATGTCTTGCCCAAGGACACAACGACACTGAAAGTCGGAGTCGGGGCTTGAACCGTCAACCCTTCGATTTCAGGGCAAACTCCTACATCCAACGCCACTGTCGCCCCGACACGCCACTGTCGCCCCGACAAGAATTTAAAACAATTTTAAAAGATGAAATTGTCCAGTGAGCTGTCTCCATACGAAATTTCTTTTTGTTTTACACTTGTGTAAACAAAATAAAAAATAAAATCTGTCTAAAATCTAAAGTCTCTAAAATCTATGCTAGCATCACATACTAGCTAAGAAAGGGTCTCTAGCATTTTATGCTTACAAAATATATCTATGTGTGTTAAAATAACAATTAATTCATAAACTTAGTTGATGTGTGGAAATTACATACAATAAAAATATTTTCATTTCAAGCAATATTTACCTTGGCTTTACTTCAAAAGTTGATGGATGAAGTCAAAATTCCCACCATGTTAGACTTGTGCTGTGATGTCACTGTTCATCTCCATAGCAACTACCGAAACACTCTTTCATACAAACTTTTTAAAGGGACATTACAGTTTTGTGGTGGAAATTACGACAATAGTGTGGGGCAACTACAATTGGTTTAGAAAATCACATAAACATTTGTATGACATTAAATACTCCAATTATATTTTGATTATTTTACTGGTTTTTTATTAAATGATATTTTAAAACATTAGAAAAAACATTTTAAAA
>NW_015151682.1:151508-164830 GCF_000732505.1 Cyprinodon variegatus
TTTAAAAGACAACTCACCCTAAAATCAACTTTTTTAGGCAAATAAAGTGTAAACATGAATGTATTTTAGTGCTGTCTAAAGTCATTGGGTTAGATCCCTGCTGTATACAAATGCTTTCCTCTGGTTTTTTTCTTTGCATGTCAACAAATCTTGAAATATTTACTTGATTTGATCTGGTTCCTCTGACTTATTTGTTGCAGTTGATAAGCACATAAGCAGAACACGTGCAAACAGGCACGGGTAAAACCTTGCTGAGCCACACATTTTAACTGAAATAAGGGAGAAATGCTGATATGCACCGCTGACACATGTGCTCCTACAGGGTAGTTGAGTTTCCCTGTTTAACGTCGCTCTGCAACAGCGACTAGAGACCCACAGCTTCCCACACCCCAGGGAACAGCATGTTTACTGATCCTCCATTTCTCTATGCCTTTGGTTGTGTTGCACTGAGATTCAATTTCGTATTGTTCAAAGAGATCTGGTATTGCCATCAGGGTTTCTGTTTCATCACAGAAAGACTGCAGAGCGAGATCAAGCATTTCAGTGATTTTTACTTTTGCAGGAAACAGCAATGTCTATAGGGCCTCTTTGGGAAAGTTTTCCTGATCTCAATTTTATAGCCTTTGTGTGTGTATGTGCTCTTCTTTTCAATCATTGTGGGGCTGTCCTCTGGGAAAATAGCTTGCTGGGGACTGACATTCCCTCGTTGTTGGGCCAGATGCCTGGACACAACAAGGGGAAATGCTGTTTTTGGGTCAGGAGACACATTTAGCACTGTTGTGATACAGTGTTGCTAATGGAACGGGAACTATTTCACCTCTGAAGACACACCCCTCCAGCTGAGATTTAAAAAAAACTAGCTGCCCGTTTTAACGTCCTATTTTGCCGGTAGCTCTTCGCCGCTAAAGATTAGACCAAATCCCTCCAGAGAAGTCTGCGCTCTATGGACCGAGTCAGACTGCACTTTTTCCTGCAATTTAGACGGAGCTGAACGCACTGTTTTTTATCCTTCCTGCGATTCAAACCGAGTTGAAAGCATTGTTTCCTGAATCCTGCTGCAGCAGACAGGAAAGAGCTAATCCAGCTGTGCTAACCGCCAAACAACGGGGCCCCTAATCGCTGTTCAAGAAGCCATTAGAAGCCACCAGACCATGACTGCCTGAGACGGAGCAGCACCCAGGAGCTGCTGGAGGCTGCGGCTACAAGCTTACCACCGTAGCTAAAACAGGACACGTCCCGATCTACCGTGAGTTAATAAATTACCCCTTGCAAAGTCGGCTCTTATTATTGCATCGGATTGATCCAAATCTATTTGACCTGCTGTTGGATGAACTGACTGGACTGAAGATGGGTCTGCAGAACACCAGACGGAGCTGAAGGCCTTCACACCACTGAACCAAAACAGTAACTTCACCCTTCCCCCTCCTTTTCATCTGATGCTTAAAATGCTCTGGGTGAACTAGGTAGAATAGATAGTTGTGTTTGTGATTTATTTGAGATACGTTTTCTAATTTTACCTGCGGAAGGTTTAAGAGTTTAACTGAATGCTAATGCTCACTACATAGACTGAACGAGTCACATTTGCTGAAGCTAATTGCTACATCATGAGCTAACCCTCTTTTTGTTTCAGTTGGACCCGAACAGAACCAGAATCCCTGGGGCCAACTTAGCCAACGGGTCTTTCAGCCTCATTGCTGTTTAATGCATTCCGGAGTCATTATTTCGTTTTTCACCATAAACTGAATGAAACTTCATTGTTTTGACAGTAGGTAACATATCTGTATCAGGGTTTATTCACATTTTATCTGCTGCTATTACAAAGGACACTTAAAATGCATTAAGCTTTAAACTTGGAACTTCCCTCAGACTTTGAATGGACTCTTAAACCTCTCATCCTTTTTTTTTTTTTTTGCTTACTTTCAGTAGTGTTTAGTGTTTGCTTAGTGATTAGGCATAAAACTGTGTGATTGTAGCTAATAAAGGTATCATTGTATTTTAACCCGTGGTCTTTTGTGTTCATTTTATAGTGAACGATTTATTACTTAGGCTGGATTTACTCTTCTTTTAGTACCATCTGAATGAACAGAGACACATTTATTTGGTTGGTGATTAATAATGTTGCTAATAGCCATAGCCTTAATTACTAAATTGGTGAAAGACAACTGGATTTGTAACAGCCAGATACAGGAGTCAGCCTTTTAAGTAAGTGGCAGTAAGTGGCTAAAACCTTGGTCAGTAAGCAAATTACAGTTATTATCATTCAACTGTTAATAACTAACTAGTTTTACCCTTGATCTAAATTACCTATTAACTATAACTTCCAGTTGTAGTTATTTAATATATTCATAATCATCTTGTAACTCTCACAACAGTTAAGGTTTTAGTTAGGTATGAACCTCTAATGGATGATATGCTGGCAAAGATTTTGAGTGATCCAGGTCATAGTCATTCCAAAAAGTAAAAAAAAAAACAAAAAACGAACAATCTACTGGACACCTTATGAACAAAGGCTTTTTTTTTCAGGACCAAAATGTCCACATTTTGGACAAAGGAGAAAGGTGGTTTGAAAAGGGTGTGAAGAAAGCCTTTTATGTTAAGGGAGAAAAACCAACCTCAAACAGAGGGGGTGGACCTACAAAGCAGAGATAGAGTTGATTCCTTCCCGATATCATCTCAACCCCCAACCTCACGCAGGGGACAAAAACATCTCGCCTGGTCAGCCAGGCCAAAAATGCCCCTAACTGTCATGAACTGCCTTGATAACTCACCTTGATTGTCTCATCTGCCTAACTCTGTCCGGTCTCCAATTATCACTCATCTCACCCACCTTCGTCTGTTCCTTTATATTTGGTTCAGCCCGAGCTATCAGGCCAGATGTTTGCTGTCTGTTTGTGTATGCTAGTTGGTCTGTCTGTTTAGTTAGTTTAGTTTATTCTATGGTTCATGTTCAGGTTCCTGGCAGCCAGTGGATTGAGAGTGTTTTCGTGTCTGTCTTATCTTCTGATCGTGTCCTGGTTGTTCTCTGCGGAGCCCTCAGGGTTTTGTCTTGGAACGTGGAGAAGGTCAATTTTTTTCCTGTAAGCCTGACTCCAAGGCGGAGACAAGATTAAAGTTTCCTGCAGAAATCCTGGTACCACGTCTTGTCTCTGTCCCCTCAGCCACTGAGCCTGCCGTCTACATATTTGCCTGCCTGTCCATGTTGGATAATTATTTTATATCATTCAACTATGCTTTTTAAAAAAAACACTACTTAAAAGTAGACAGGGTGTCTGCCTCATTGACCAAAACTGGTAGTTGGTTCTACAGGAGAGGAGCTTGATAACTAAAAGATCTGCCTCCCATTCTACTTTTAGAAATTCTAGGAACCACTAGTAAACCTGCAGATTGAGAGCGAAGTGCTCTGTTAGGAACATAGGAACAATCAGATCTCTGATGTTAGATGGAGCTTGGCCATTTAAGGCTTTTTATTCTGGATTTAACAGGAAGCCAATGAAGAGAAGCCAGGATACAGTATGAGAGATATGATCTCTCTTTTTTTCAGTTTTCATCAGAACACTGGCTTTAGCATTTTGGATCAGCTGAAGGCTTTTAACTACAGTTTGTGGACTTCCTGATAGCAAAAAACTACAATAGTCCAGCCTTGAAGTAACAAATGCATGGACTAGTTTCTCAGCATCACCCCTGAACAGCATATTTCTCATTTTTGCAGTATTTTGCAAATGAAAGAAGGAAATTCTAGAAACCTCTTATGGGATATGGGATTTGAATTAAAGGTCCTGATTAATAATAACACCAAGATTTTTTAGTTTATTGTCTGAAATCAATTTAATCCCATCCAAATGAAGTGACTGACTAATCAGCTTCTTTTTCAAAGAATCTCGTCCAAAGACTATAACTTGTGTTTTGTCTGCATTCAGGAGCAGGGAGTTAAGAGTCATCCTGGTTGTTATGTCTTTAATATATGCCTGTAATCTCTGTTCATCTGGATTTATAGACAGATATAGCTGTGTATCATCAGCATAACAGTGGAAATTAATCCCATGCTGTCTAATAATTATAAACATATATATAGTAAAGAGAATTGGTCCTTGCACCGATCCCTGTGGTACTCCACAGGTAACCTAGGAGCACGAGGAAGATTTATCAACGTAAACAAACTGAAATTGGTCAGATAGATGTGATTTTCACCAGTCTAGTGCTGTTCCTTTTATTCCCAAAAAATATTCAAGTGTCACGATCTGGCCTGTTTGCTCTTCCTTAATTGCTTATTTCTTTCACCTGTCATTTTCCCTCCCTGCCTCATTTATCATTTATTCCTCTCAGCTGTTTCCTTTGGTTTATATTCTGTTCAGCCTGAGCATTCAGGGCCAGATCATTATTTGTGTTTCTGTTAGCCTGTCTGTTTTAATGATTCCAAGGTTCATGTCCTGGATCCCGGCGGCCAGTGGAAAGAGGGTTTTGTGTTTGTCTCGTCTCCTAATCATCCACTGTTCCTCCCCTGCTGAGCCCTCTGGGTTTTTGGCTCTGTACGCAGGGAAGTTGAGTTTTATTCCAGTAAGCCTGGCTCCAAGGTGGAAACCAGTTTAAAAGTCCTGTATCAAGTTCTGGTTCCACGTCCTGTCTCGGCTACCCTCCTCCACTGAGCCTGCCGTCTGCACCTGATCCTGTCTGGTCACGCTTCTGGACTCAGTCAGACTCTGAACCTGGCTGGGAGCTTGTGAATGTCTGGAAGCATTGATCCTGTCACCTGTCTGTTCCTGCCTGATCTGGTTCCTGTCATCTGTCTGTTCCGGCCTGATCTGTAACCCTGTCCAGGATCGGCTTCCTTCAGTTTTGTTTCTTTTCATTTAATGAACATTTTGAACTTGCCTCACTGACTGTCTTTCCTTGAATATTGGGTACATCTGTCCTGTTTCATGAAATCAAGTCTTTCTAAAAGAATATTATGATAAACTGTGTCAAATGCAGCATTGAGATCTAACAGGACAAGTTCAGATACAAGTCCATTATCTGAGGCCATGAGGATATCATTCGAGATTTTCACCAGAGCTGTTTCAGTGCTATGATGAGCTCTTGGGCCGGACTGAAACTCTTCAAAAAGTTTATTATGGTGTAAATGGTCGCAGACTTGTTTGGCCACTATTTTCTCAAGAATTTTAGATAAGAAAGGAAGATTGGATATAGGTCTATAGTTAACCGATTCATCTGGGTCATGAAACGTTTTCTTAAAAGGTTTAATTACAGCTACCTCAAAAGCAGTGGTATATATCCTTGTAACAGGGAAAGATTAATCACATGTAAAATGGAGTAGGAGATAAAAGGCAATACTTCCTTAAATAACCTGGTTGGATCTGGATCTAACCTGCAAGTTGAAGGCCTAGATAAAGACAATACTTTTGCTAACTCTGAAAGTTCAACTGGATCAAAGAAGTCTAAACCTGGTTCATATTCTATGGCTACCTCAGATACCCTTGAGAGATAAACCAATCATTAGCATCAGCACTGACAATTGATTTTTAATTTAATTAATCTTATTTCTAAAGAAATCCATAAAATCATTACTGCTAAGAGTAGGTGGGATGGACGGTTCAACAGCTTTATGGCTCTAAGTGAGTTTGGCAACTGTATTAAAAAGATACCAAGGTTTATTCTGCCTGCATACAGTAATGAGTGGGTAACAGTAGAGAAGCTGCAGAGAGGTCTGTGCTTCCTGGTTTGCACCTTGGGTTGTGAGTGTTTTGGAGGAGTAATGAATTTGGCCAGATTCTTAGATAGAAATTCTGACCATCCGAAGTGGGATGGATGCCGTTGTACCAGATTTGCTCCAGCGGTCAGATCTGCTCAGGATCAAATCTCTTTTGGAGTTTCAATATATTATTACCTATATTTTCTATTATTTTACATTTCATTGGCAATCTAAAATAGCCGAAAGTAGAAAACAATAATTGTCGCTCTTGAAGGAAAGTACTGCCTTCTAAGACAGACTGAGCTCTGCCATTTAACAAGGTGACACAAAAGGTCTCAGTTTATTTTTGTTATTTTTGTTAGGATATGGGAAGGATAAATGGAGCATCCTAAATAATGACTTTCATAGAGAATTTAGATTAAGAAAACAACCGTTATTTTATTTGTAGAAACTAACAGATGTTGTTTATACAAATTCAAAAGTAGCGTAGCTTAATATGGCTAACTGACTGAGCTAACCTGTTAGCTACTGAGCACAGCTAGCTACAGCGCTACCCAGCTCCCCCCTTTATACCACGGTCTTGCAGTTACTTGTTCACCATAAACTGATTTTTTTTTTCAGTTTTATTATCAATCAGGTAAAACTGCATTGGCCATTTAGACATGCTAACAGACGCATGATGTTATTATCGTTGTCTAGGCAACCACTATGCTTTACATCATGTGGCAACGTTCAGCCAATCATGTACTGTAATGTCACTGGCATGATCTGACCACCAGAGCAGATCCGGTACCTACACCGTCACTCTGAATCAGACCAGGCTTTCCCCAAAAAGGATTGCCAATTATTAATGTAGCCCATGTAGTTTCAGGACAAAACATCGACAACCAGCGGTTGAATGATGACATGCGGCTAAACGTGTCATCACTGATTAAATCAGGGATGGACCAGAGAAAATTAGGGAGTCCGACATTGTTTTGGCAAACTCATACACCAAAGCAGTGTTAATTTTAGTGACCTCCGATTGGCATAATGGGGTGACCTTTAAAGTTTCTTACTAGCCTCTAAGAATCAATGATTTTTGCCAAAAATCTAAATTTAAATCATCAAAAACCAAAATTGTGACTGCAATTTTAACAGACTTTTGACTGTGACTGACTTTTATTTTGATTTTCCATTGCACTAACCAAAAGCATATAAATGTTTCACTGTAGGGTTTCACTTTTCACATTACCTTGACAGCTTGCTCAGTACTTGTTCACTTCTGTGAACATTGTAATTAAAACTTAAAATTTTTATTTCTGGTTCTGTATTTGATTCTGCATTTGGATCAGAAAGCTACCACAAAAACATGAAATCTGAAACTGAAGTCCTCAATAATGTTATTTTGAACTTGTCTGCTTCGATCCATCATTCCATGACCCAGACTCAAGAGTATGTACTGTAGACAGGCTGACTCCTGTTACAAATCCAGTTGTAGACAAAATGCCAATTTTGTTGCTTTTTTTCATGTTCCACTTCACCCACTAGTAAATAAATTGGAATGTGGTAATATGATTTCTACAAAATCGCAATCAATCAGATAGAAAATCACAGGTTGACCAGGTTTCACACAAAACTGTTTTTTTTTTTTTTTTTACAGAACAGCATACTTGTCCAAATTATTTGGCATTTGAAAAATGTTGTGTTCTCATTTACATGCAAGGTGTTTTTGAAAAGGTCTTTTACAGCGATAACAATTTATTTTTGATAAATTTTTCCCCCAACCAAAAAACAATCGGCTAACTTTTCTTTCCCCTCAGATTGCTTCACCATGTTATATTAGCAACTGCTTAGTGCTTGCTCAACATTTTGGAGGGTCAGCTCAGTCATTGTGTTTGCACATTCAGGCATAAACAGAGAAAAAGAAAAAGGTATTACAAGAAGAAAAACAAAGGAACAGAATGTGCCTATATAAAGGCTGACAACAGGCAGGAAATTCAAAGATGGACACAAGAGGGGTGCTGATAAATCCAGCTTCTGATTGTATACAAATCTTTAAAAAACAAAAGATAGAAAGAAATGCTTCTGTGAGAAAAAAAAAAAATCAACAACAACTTGATACCATCCATTTGTGGGATTGCTTCCAATCCAAAAGGCTGGATAACTTCCCAATTCTGCCCAAGAACACTGTCATGAATAAAGAGTGAGATTAAAATGTCTTTCTGTCTCTGCTTCAAACACACCAGCAGGATTTGGCGATTTTCAGTGTATTTTCCATCATAACTGAGCTCCATGTCACAGAAATAAAAGAAAAAGTATAAAGTGGCTAAAAAGATTTGATCATATAACGAACATCTAAAGCAATTGAAGAAACACATAACAAACATTGATCAATTCTGAACAGTAGGAAACAAAGGAATTTCTAGTAATTTAATAAAGTACTAATTATTTTCATAATTAAAACCTTTTTAATATTAATGTTCCAAACAAAAGCTGGAGCCATGGGCCCTTTAAGATATGAAATAGCAGAAACAGGGCAGCTGTGATAATCATCATATGAAGCCCAATCGAGTACAGACATAACTACAAATCATCCTTGTTTTGTTTCATTGAACTAAATCAGATTATCAGCAGAGGGACATCACACACACACAAACTGGGTGACTATCACGAAGGTCACAGCTGTTTGGTCTCCGCTGAGCCAACTAAAAGCTGCAGATAAAACGTGCATGGTGTGGCACGTCCCATTGACTGACTGTTTTATTTACCATCCAACACTGCTGAGTAGTTAGTTGGACTGCTGATTTAGGTTTCAAAGAAGGTTTGAAATTGCACATGTCAGATAATATAAAGCTCTATCCACTTCAAATTTTGTCAATTTGTTTTTGCTACTGTGACAATGAGTATTATAATGAATTGCCATCTATCGCCTAGAAACTACTACTACTACATGTGAAGCATCTGGTGACATGTCAGGGGTTGACGTTAAGGATTTTAAAGGGCAAGTGACTTTCACATTTCATTTGCCCAGAAACAATTTTTACTTGCCCAGTATAATGTTTGATAAATATAGTTCCTAATATTCATTTTTTTAAAAAAAACAAAGAAAAAAGGTTGGTTTGTAAAAAGTTTTTTTGTAATTCAGTATTTTTTAAGTTTACAGGTTCCTGGTGTGTATCTGCATGCGTCAGATAATGAACTCAAGCCTACATTACCGTGTTAACATGTTTTTCAATCCTGCCTGCACATTCTTTTCAAACTAAACTTTGCTTTAAACTGTTGTGTGCTTGGAAAAATAAAAATTGTAATGTTAAAAATCTAAAAAAAAAACTTGACAGGTTAAAAACTTAAGATAAATCACAAGATAGAAGTCAATGTCACAAATGAATAACTTAGAGTCACAGTATGTTTATACAAGATAATACTATTAATATAATGTGACTTTTCTAGAGAATCATTATACATAGTTATTTTATACAGGGTTTGCACAGTCTTACATAATTTCAGAATTCCCTGACTTTTAACTGACTCAGGATTAGTTTTCCCTGACAAAATAAATGCAGCAACAAAACAATAATAATAACATAACAGGTCACCAATTTAACATGCTTAGCTCTATAACATTTAAATGCACCTCTCCAAGGTCTAAGAGAAAAAAATTAAATGAAATTTTTTTTATGTATGACCACTGTCCAGAAGACTGCCATATGATAGCGCTTTCTAGCTTGTTTGTCGTTTTGGTAACTACATCAAAATTACCGCTAGGTGGACAAAAATAACGCCATCTGGCGGAAAATCACCCGGCTTTTTCAAATCACGCGTCTTTTTCAAATCACACGAGAATGTGTACAAAACAACAAAAATGGCGCCAGCTGGGTCGTTTTCAGCTAATGTCGATGGTTTTAAAGTAATATTGAGTGATAAATATTTTTTTTTTGCGATCACTGCACTTGCGCGGCGGGCAAATGCAATTAAATTTGTACTCTCCCGACAATAAAAAGTACTTGCCCCGGGCGATCGGGCAATGGTTAACATCGAGCCCTGCTCAACTATACCTAGAATATTTTGCATTGCAATTGTTAACAAATCCAAGAGACAATTTTTTGTCAAAATCTCAATATATCAGCAGTTTTTAGAACGTGGATCCACAGTCATGTTATATTCAAAATCAGTTCAATATTTAATCTACATTCTGACGTTCATTTTACCTTCACATGGCAAATATTTAGAAAACATTTTTTTAGAGTTACTACAAATTATTATCAGCTTGCTTGGTTCTTACATATGGTCTTAAATATTAGCTGGCTTAAGTCGCCACCTGAAGGAAAAAAATATTTTAAAAATATTTATAAGAATTATCTTTTTTATAATAAAAACTACTTCCTGTATAGACAGCTGTGGAAAAACAGAATACTGATACAAATGGATTCTGACCCTGAAAAACATTTAAGGTAATTTCTCCATTCAAGAAATGCTTTGATGCTAATTATAAACACAGTTTGGTTATTTAATGCTGAATTATAATTAACAGCTTTCACATGTGCCATTCTACTATATTATATGTAACCTAGTTTTATTATTTGTTTCCTACTGTTTTGACATATGGATTACTTTAAATCTGTATGAAGAACAGATTTAAACACTTGTTCTTTTCAGTTTAAATCCTCCTTGCATATGTCTACAGACAAGTGCACGGTTTTCTTCTTCCTTTAGTTCTTTACCCGCCGGAGATGATCAGATCTGTGTGTAGTTTCCACAGTTTCCCATGCATCTGATTTGTTTTCTATTTCAGCTTTGGAGGGTGAAATTGAAGCTGACGTTCTTTTCTGTGATGAGGTAAACACCTGAAAAAAGGAAAGATGCTTATGAATGAAAAAGCAACCTCAAGGGTGGATAGAGGTATGTCACTGATTGAGACCTGTAGAGCAAGCTCAGATAGGCACCATAACTGAGAAAATGTTTGATTCTTTTGAATATTTCTATCAACAGCTGCTTTAATCTATGCAGTGGTGGCCAAACAATTTAAGCTTCATTTTGAGCAAACTCTCCTGTGGGCATGACTTTGTGATTGATGTAATCTGTTTCATTGTTTTGTTGCTGACTTCTAAAAACAAAAGTATACATTTGTTGTCTTAAAGACACTCTTTTGTTGTGCATCACTTTAAATATTTTACAAAGCTTTGCATGGCCATCACTAATGATTTTGTGGTAGATAATAACACTCAGGTTAAAGCCATTTGTCTGCTCCAAGCTGTTATTGGCAATATCACACTTCCAGACATTTACAGTCACGTCCATGCCTTGTGGGAATGAGATTTTGCTTTCCGCAGCATTAACAAATTGTGGGAGGTGATATATCAGATTAGAGTTGTCCTCAGGCAGGCAGAACAGACATTAATCCTGTAATGACCCCTGTGCTAAGCTGAACATCATTATTTTTTCACATGGAGCAAAAGTTGGCACATTGTTGGACTGCTATATCAGGTGTTCAAATCCAAAGTGTTAAGCCTCAGCTTGGCAATGTGGAACACTATGATCTAAGGTGTTCTGTTTTGTTTCTCAACCTCAAAATAATGACTTTAAGTCAACAATAGTTTGTAGAATCAACATTGTAACAATAATTTGTACTTTTATTTACAATTAATCTGTTGTCTTTTTAGCAGTCAGTTGTTGATCACTAGCCCGTCTGTTTTAGAAACTCCACATTTGTCCTTAGTTGGGAAAATAAGGAAAATATCAGCGCAAAAGCCAAGTGGGTGAGCCTTTAATTCACATCATCACAAAAAGTGCAATCTTCCACATCTAATTAATCTGTGTCATGCAGGCTGGTACCCTTCTCCTGTTGTCTTCTCCTTCCTACGCCAGCAGCCATTCTCAGCTTGAGAGGATTGATGCATCTTCTACAACTCACTCTTTCTTAATACCAGTAATAAAAACTAAAACTACACTTTAACTTTAACAGATTTTTTTTCCCTGACAACACCTGTACCATCTGTATTTTCTCCTCGATGCCTATTTGGAAAAAGCCTTGGAACCGCTGTTAAGTCACAATCTCCAAAAACCTCTTAATACATTTTTACTATGTCAATATCGTTGCCACCAGCATAAAAAAAAACAAACAAACAAAAAACAGTATATTGGCTATATTGTTGCAACACTACACCATACCCTATTAAAAGAGGACAGGTTCCCCTAAAAGCCCTACTCAATTTCTGGCAGACCATTTTTAGACCTCTCCATATTTTTCTTAACAAACTCTTTACACAGTAACCCTGTTTTATTACAAAATAAAAGCACCAAATCTTTTTATTTCTGAGGTAACTCTAATCAGTATTCTATTATAACCATCGCTAAGGTTTTGTTTTAAACTTACTAACATTCAGTTATAAAAAATATAGTTATATTGGACGCTACTCTAAAACTCATATCTTTTTTATAGTGTGGAAGTCATACATTACAATAGCAAAATTAGACATGATGTAATAGGAAAATAAAATTCTAACATCTGATTACAATGCTATTAACTCTGTATCTAGGCCAGGCAGCCCAATATTAGGACCACAGGCTTTCTCTGTCATTGCATATATGAAAACATATATTTACCTTGCTTGCTTAAGTATTTATACAAGTAAAATACCTATGGCAATCTCCCACTGATAACCTTGCACAATGCCCAGCTTTGTAATCCAGATACTGAACTTATCTAGAGCAGCTTGATGCTTAAAAGTGAAGCCAAAGCTCTAGCATCAGTTATACTTATAATTTTGCAAATTGTTATCCTAATATCCATAGGGAGCATTGATATTTACCACTTACATAGCCAATTGATCATTTTTTAGCTGAACAGTAACATGCCTGGTAAGGTTTCAGCAGATTGACACCTAGTGGTGTTTCAGAACTTGACCCTTTGCCCAAAAAGAGAAACACCCTTTTTGCAGTACTTCAATTGTTTTCTTATTGTAACAATAATATATCTCTTTCGGATCAATTTATCTCAAAAGTGTTCTGATTTATGACAGACATTCACAGTATTTAAATTATTGTGACAACACATACTAGGCCTACCCTTCCCATGTCCTCCTTCTCTTGGGCCACATGCAGTATTAAATACCAGGGCAAACTGCTGCAGCCAATATACTTCTTCCATGAGCTTTTTTCTCAGGTAACATAGAGAACTGAGTGCAGACAATGTTTTTAGCCCTGTATTTTTGTCACAGTAGCATGCTGTTCTTAACGTTGCAGTAGGCACTGTATGTTCTCTTGAGTATCTTTTGCTATCTATGATGATCCTGCTAATTCTGGATTTTTTTTTATTTTTTTATAAAAGATTTTCACCTGTTAAAATTAACCAGTAGTTAGGGAAAAAAGATAAATGATGAGTAATTAAAGTGCATTGATAATTTTCTGATAGATATAAGACCAGGAATGCCAAGTGTGTGTATTTTAACAGTTGGCTTTAAAACTAACTGTTTAGGTAGAATTCAAGCTTCAGTAAAACTTAGGACTTCAAGCAATCATACAGCTAAAGCTGTTGTGGACAAAGACTAACAACCATTCATTTCCAATTCCAATAGGATTCAGGTATCAATAATGTTATGATTTAGTACACTGTCCATAGTTTCCTGAAGAAAGAAGAAAAAAATTCTTATATATA
>NW_015151682.1:165199-168559 GCF_000732505.1 Cyprinodon variegatus
ATATATATATATATATATATATATATATATATATATATATACTGAAGCTAAAAGAAACATATTGCACCTTTTTTTACTATTAAAGTCATAGGGAAGTCATATCTAAATTTCAGATCATTCTGTATAAGCATCTATATAAATGTACTCTTTATCAGATCATACTGTATTGTCCCAAAAGTTAGAAAATGTATATTTAAAAAAAAAATCTTGTCTTAAAATCTGTGGGTTTTTTTTTCATTATTTGATGCAGGCCAGTTAGTTATACGTCAACTTGTACGCCTAAATCATATATTGTTTGGTCATAGCGTCTTGATTCATATGTCGCAGCTAGACAATGATTAAAATAAGAATTAAAGACCATTTACTTTACCATTGACTTACGTCCTAGTGTTCACAGGGATGGACGTCTGTGTCTTTGGCAGGCGTAGAGCTAACATAACTGGCAGGGTTGCGAGGCAAGGGCTCAAACATGTACGGCTGTACTTACAAGCTTCTGCTGCCCTGGCGTCCAATTCTACAACAACTTTGTCCCGCTTTCCTCCTCTAAATAAAAAATGTATAACAGAGGAGACTCATTCACGATCTCCGACACAAAACTGTCCTCCTCTTGCATGTTTCCGCTGTCCATAACGTTCCTAGACAGTGTTATTGCCAACTGCTACTAGGTCCTAATGTAATTTCCCATTGGGAACCTACTAGCACTAAGTTGCTAACTGGTTAGCAAGATGTTTTCGAGACACCAGCCACAACCAAAAAGCTTGCAAACCTTTCACCACAACAATCCCGCCCTCTTGATAAACGACCAATCACATTCACTTTGTTCACTCGTGTAAAGTCGGGCACCACTCGGGAAAATCCGGAACTGCAACCGTTGAAACAGCCGCTTCCCTACGACTTTAAATGCTTTGTATTGAGATTTTATTGCATTTTTCTTGCAGTGGACATCAGGGCATGCTTGCTGTTAAAGTTCTATAGTGGAGAGGGCGAGACTTTTCAGAGATGCTCCTCTATACCTTTAAGCTAGTTACTAACTGACATCATATTATCTGTCATATTGCTTTTTCTAGTTCCCCAGATACTTGTTGGTTGGACTTAATGAAGCTGTTTTTAGCGAGCAGATCCAACATGTGTGTGACACAAATGGTACCAGATTCCCTTCAAATCATCCAAACAAACCTCAACCCTGTTTTTGGTGTGCTCAGCCAAACAGTGGGTATGACCATATCTAAAAGTTTCCAACCAGTCATTTCAGGTTTTCCCCAGGCATTTTATTATACCACTTTCCATCTGATAAGTTTGACTATACAGATATTCTGTGTTCATCGTAGTCCTTATTTAAAGAAAACTATTTCCTTTTGATATAAACAGTTTGATCAGAGTAAAAGATCAAGGTATCTGCTCCTCTTGGAGGTGATTGTGCCATCTGATCAACAACATTATGAGTAATTTACAGCCACAGAGTTGTTAAGTATTTTCTATGTTTGTAAACATGAAAATCAAACACGAAATCGGTGTGACTGGAAAACAGAAAGGCTTTCAGTCAAGTGTAATTTGGTTTTCCTGGTACAATCAGGACAGCGGCATGTGAAGATACCTGCCCATCTATGCATTCAGTGTTTCCCTACAATTTCAAGAAAGCTTTTGAGATGTCACAAGAAAGGAAAAGCCATGTTTTCCATCTAATCTAATTTGTAGTACAGTAACCAGTCTAATCATAATTTCATCTCAAGTTAATATTATAAAGGTTGCAAACTAGCAACAACCCAACACCTGAGAACACCTGAAATTGAGCAAGTTATAGCAGTTCTTTCGAATCAACTAGCATTAGTGTAACATCACTAACAAAGTGATTTTACTTGGTGTGGAGACTTACAAAAAGAAAAGCAATTCTAATGCCAGAGGAAATGTTTCAATTTTTTTTTCCATTTCAGACAACCCTTTCTAACACGATAGATCAAAATGCTTTCACATATTTGGTTTTGGAAAATTGAGGCAACCTTTTTGCACAATCTATGAATGTGTCTCACCTTGTGAATATATGTTTTCCTGTGAAAATATAGCATTTACCATTTGCAGGTACTGATATCTAAAAGATGCATAAACACAGCATCTATTGTACATTGGTTTCCATTAATTTGCTATTACTCCTTACTTTATCCCTTAGGAGTTATTGAACTGTTCCATTAGGTTTCACCTATGTAATATGGATTTGGCCCCCATCATCTTGATGTTTGACCCCCTCACCACAATTTTATAATGTTTTGCCGTACTCTACCTTCTGTATGAAAAAAAAAAAAAAAATAAATAAATAGTCACTAGCAAGTCCCGCTGTCCCCTATACAGGACATTGAAAAAAACTTCCATTTTGAGAGGCTAAGTGTTTAGGCTAAATGTACATTTCTGGCATTGCACTAACTTAACTATTGCCTTTTAAGTAAAGAAGAAAACTTGATTATTTGCAACAGATGGGTGTTATATTTAGATAATTGATCAACTACCCTACTGCCAAATAACATAAATACAGGACTTTCCACCACATGTGAAATTTTTTAAATCAATATTGTAATTAATTTCAGATGGAACCACTGACATACTTGTATTAAATTTAAATGCACTTGTAATATTCACCACTGTTCTGGGTCATTTCCCTTTTTTCTCTTAGCACTTAGCAGGCAGCTTGCTTGGACTCACAATGAAGGACGAAATACCCAAGCCTACAGAGGACACACCGGACCTGTCCTTCAAAACGGGCTAAAAGGAGGCTGCTTATGTTGCCCGCAAAACAAGGAGTCTTTCAATATAATAAGTAATCAATTTGGTTAGTTGAAAAAAAAAAAAAAATAAATAAATGATTAGGTTAGTTTAGATAAAAAATAAAGAAAAAAGTTGTAGTTAAATGTGAGTTACTGAGTGAGTAAAATAAGTAAGGGACATGGAGGGAGAGCCAGTGCTACACTATTTACTTATTGATGCTTCTCCACAGAAGGACTTTGGGGAACCTGTGGGAACTACTGGACAGCAGAGTTGGCCCCAATCATTTATATCATCAGAACTATTTCACTAATAATTCATTAATGTATCTATTTAGTTGTAGGTGGAGCCCACTCTAATATTGGGCTACACAGGGCCGATAAGTGTCCAATTTTATATAAAGTGAAAAAAATATACATCTGAATTAATAGAAGACCCAGGCGGGATTTGGCCCAACAGTCTCCCGGTTGCAAAGGTCATATGTGGTTGCTGGTCAGCCAAAAAAATCCATGTGAGGCTCAGATGCCACGATGCATTAAAAGTTGCAGGCATAGTTGCAGGACTACACTATCACATAGCTGTTATGCATCAGAAGGGCTATTTGTAACA
>NW_015151682.1:169916-176570 GCF_000732505.1 Cyprinodon variegatus
AAAACAGATCAAACTGTGACACTATCCTAAATTGCAATGATAATGTTTGCATTGGAACTTTAAACATCATGTCCCTAACAGAGGACAAAATGAACTGGTGGGTCTCCGACAAGTGGAGAATCAAACCCAACAGAAGTGATGTTATGAGATAAACCGAAACTTGGAGGCATGTGTTGAGTAATTGAGGGGTCATTTCCATGAAGTGCTGCTTGGTAGAGAGGCTTCAGACGTCATCCATTTTGTGCTCAAACAAATTTCAAAAGAATATGCACTTCAATAAATGGTGTGGAAGTACGGAACAACTCAGTGTTAACTTATAGTAATGCAATGTTCATGCAAGAGACTGTATTCGGAAAAGCTTCAAACTGACTTTTTTAAAACATGAGATGGTAGAAGGGGGTGAATATCAGTGGGTACTCTTATGTCAATGTACCACCATACAACCGTTGTATAGTGGTTATTGTACAAATTTAGTGTCATGGTCTAGGGGCTGTTTTTCATTTGCTCCTCCTCACGTGTCTAATTGGCCCGGCAGCTGATTATGGCTAATCATTTCCACCTGGTTCCACCTACCATAAGCGCCAGGATATTCGAGCTGTTTGTGAGATTAACTCTAGCGTTTTTGTATGTTATTATGATTCTCTGAGCCTGACCTATTTCTGTTTTTGGAACTTCAGAGTTTTTGCTTTTTTTGTTCTGCTCTTGATTGATTCCTGAATCCTGCCCACCAGAGTGAAACGCACTGCCTCAGCAATTTTTACAATTTTGTGTTCCGAAAGTCCAAAAAAAAGAAGGTGACACCGTATTTGGACAAAGACATGGCAATACGATTTCTGTCTGATCGCCTCTCGTTTCCCCTTGTACACTACACGACGCACAGTGCATGACAAGGCTGAAAGTCGGCCCGATCAAAAAATTCTTGCACGTCTGGAATATCGGCCCAAAAAGGGCAAAAAATCTTACAGTGCATGCCCAACTTTACTGAACTTGGACATGTCTTCCAACTGCATCTTTGGATTTCCCCTCAAATATACTGTTGCTGCTCGAGGTCAGCTAGCGCCTGCTCTTTAATCTGCTGTACTCTTTCACAATGAGCTCTGGGGGGGCAGCTCCCACCACAACTTGTGAAGAAACCTCCTGTTTGGTTTCTACTCCTTCCACTGGGATCAGACTGAACTGTTTAACCAAGTAAATGACTCACACAGATAATCATCTCCCGTCAGATGATCCTGGTCACTTACCTGTGATTCTATCGGTGGTGGTGCCCCTCATCCCCCTTGCAGCCGCTGCGGTCTGCAGACCCACAGCTCTGCGCTGCTGTTCTGTTTGTTTGTTGTGTTGATAAGCATTTTGAACTTTCCCACTGCATGTCTCACCTTGAATAATGTGTCTAACATTCTAAAATCCTTACATGTAGATCTGTATAGGCTTGTGTGGAAAAAAAAAAATAATATATATATATATATATATATACTTTTTGGAACAGTAGGGGCAAGTAATTTAAACAGGACTTGGGAATATTGTTGGTGTGATGGACTACAGGAAGGTTAAGGGGTATGATTAAATACCTTCAGCTCTTCATAGGCCATTTTCATACCTGCATATGTCGTTAATTATAATAGCTGAATGTTAAATTTGTAATTTATTTTTATTCTTCTTTTGGTTTGTCTAAAATAAAAAATGTATTCATTCATTAAGCTTTGGCTAGATTTCTCTGGTAATTTCTGCCTCTATTATAAATCCTGTGAGCAGTTCCTCTTACAAATCAAGATAACTTTAAAAGCAGGTACAACCAAGAATAACAAAAGATACCAGAACTTCAACTCAATCTTACCATTGAATATGGTATTAAGGCTTTAACCTCAAGTGTGATCATTTTCAACACTATACTATGTTAGCTGTAAAATTTTCAAAAACGTGAACTTTCTATTTCTTTTTTAGGAATAAAAAAAGAAAAGCCCAGCAGAATAGCAGGCTATGTTAAGTGAACAAAATAAAAGATGGTGGTAATAAAACACCCTTAGAAAATATGAAAAAAAAAAAGAAAAAAAAAACTAAAATTGCAAAGTGAACAACATAATGAAGTGTCCAAAAAGGGGATATAAAATCTTAGGCAACATTGATCATTTAAGGCCAATTGCTTCATTTAAGACTTATTAGAATATTCTAAACCCCATTTATAAGAACAAGTTGGGAGCAAACCTGCATAAAATAATGAGTGATTTTTTTCTAATACAGCTTTATCAAGCACAGCTCTATTCATTTAAATGTTAGCTTGTCATTTGACCTCCACTCAAGTTATTCAATAAAATGAACCATTGGTTATAGCATTCATCTATTTAACTTAAACAGTTTGAAATTATTAGCGTTTGGGTCCAAATCCAGACAAATAGTCTCTTTACAAAGACACAAACCTTACAAGGAGGAGAAATCACCTCAATTGACAATAAAACAGTGGGAGAAGCAAGGTTACTCAATTTCACCCATCCTTTTTATTGTAACAAGAGAAATGCCTTCAGCTTTTACAAGAGATTTCAATGTTACTCTATTAAATGTTCATTGAAATACCATTAGTCATCAGTCGGAGTAATGGCAGAACCGTCTTTATGAAACATGCAACAAAAGTCCCAAAAATACTACCCTTAATGACACATTTTCTGATGCCTCTGGCTTGAACCTCTATTTAAACAAATGTAAGTTATTGTCTACAAAAATCTATTGCAAAATATTTTGGAATTCTTATATCCAAAACTTATACGGTAAGTAACAGAAAACTTTAAATCTAAGATAAATTCTGTATTATGTAATATTAGTTTACAAGGTAGAATTTTCATTTATTTAATTTTATTTATTTACAATATTTAATTTATTTAAAATTGAGATTACTTCACAATGTATGATTTAGGGACATCTTTGAAAGCCATTAAACAATATCAGGGCAATTTCTATTTTTAAAGTTTAATTAAAAAAAAGTTATAATTTACTAAAGAATGTGATATATATATATAATATAGGCAATTAAATAAACATATGAGCTGGTACCAAATTTCCTTTAAAAAAAAAAAGTACTTTTTTTCTTTAGACTTGAGAGCAAACAAAACCATTTGTCATTCGCAAGAAAAATGCCAGAAAGATCTTTGTCAACACAGGAGTGAGAAAATGTATGAATTCAATGACAATTTTCCTGAAAGACAGTTTTCAAAATTAAAAATTTCCACTAATACACTTATATCATTCAAGGAATATGCAAAAATGTAAATGTGCAAAGAGCAAAGGAGGCAGACACGCACTTGTGATCTCTAATCCTGGGACAACTTAATGTTCCATACAATGCTCTTGGATATTTGCAGTAAAAAATTCATCAGAAGAGCATCTGGCACATTCTCATTCATAATCATGAGTTATGCTGAATAACAGAACAAGAATAGGTTTCTTGACTTGTGACTAGAAAATAAAACTATGAATGTAGAAAGGAAATCTAAAAATCTCAGCATTTTCACATCATGTTGACACTACCTTGATTCTTGTGACTTGGGGTTATAAAAATGTCTTCGATACAACAAATATTACAGAGCTGGTTTATTTATGCTGCTTCACTGCATTTTAATGAGAGTTCACTCCTCATCTTGTCTGCCCTGTTTTATAGGTGTTGACATGTCTGATAGGTGGAGCTACTGACAGGAGGTTTTGCCAGGGGCAGATGTACAGGATCATTACACTGAGTGAAGTCTCAAGAAATATTGTCCATGCTAGATTGTTGTAGAACTCTGAACACTGCCAATACCAGTGGTAAATCTGTTCTAGGAAAGCAGAATGGGAAATAGCGAAGGCCACTCATAAACACTTTGCAAGCACTTCTCGATGAAAGTGACAAGACTCTGGAGTAAAAAAAGCATCTTAGTCAAGCAAGAAACTCAAGCTAACGGAAGAGGAAAATTACAAAGGAATAGCATCTTGAGAGATGTGTTAAATAACTCATTGAGCTAACACTATGTAAGTATTAAACTCCATGGCTATTTTCCTGACCACCTGTGTATTTAAACGACAACTGCTTTCGCAAAAATGCTTTTTAACCATTACATTTAGCTGTTAAAAACAAAAATTAAAAAATCCAGGTTGCTAAAATGTTAAAACTGCAATGTAAAATTATACACACAGGGACAAAATTGTCAGTACCCCTTGTTTGATGAAAAAAAAATATATACTATGGTCACAGGAATAACTTGAATCTGACAAAAGTAATAATAAATTTAAATTCTATGAACAAAAAAAAGTAAACAGAATCACATAAAAATAAGCCAATCAAGCCTGGACACAAATGATAGCACCCCTAAAAAGACAAGAAAACAGAATAATGCAACCAGAGCGACATGTTAAATCCATGTGTGTCAATTAATTAATATCTCAATTGTCTAAATATTATAATCAGTCAGTCGGCCTATAAACATAGACCTACAGATAGTTACTGGGCTATTTGGTGACATGGTGTGTACAAAATACATCAACCAGAGGAAATAAAGGAAAGAATTAGTTAAGGATATTAAAAAAGAAAATAATACACAAGCATGTTAAAGTTAAAGGTTATAAGACCATCTTCAAAGCAGCTTGATTTTCCTGTGACCACAGTTGCATATTTAATTCGGAATTTTAAGATCCCTGTGACTTTAGCACACCTCGCTGAACCACTGTTAGAAAAAAAATATAAAAAAGACACAGTGCCAAACTATATGTCCAGTGTTGCCAACAATGTCCCTACTGTGAAACATGAAGTAGGCTCTGTTATGTTCTGGTGCTGCTTTGATTTATCTGGCTTGAGCCCAGACCTAAATAATATTGAGCATCTTTGGAAAGTGCTGAAAGATGCATCAGGATGATCAGGGAAATGCACCCTTCAAAAAGCCCTCGTTAAACCTGAGGCAACTGAAACGGTTTGCTCACAAGGGGCCAAAATACCTGGCCAGAGGTGCAGACGTCTCATTGACAGTTATGGGACTCATTTGATGGAAGTAACTGCCTCAAAATGTTGTGCAACAAAATGTTAAGTTAAGGGTACAGTAATTTTTGTCCATGCCTGTTTCATGAGTTTAATGTCTGACCTTTATTTTTTGATTTTCACAGAAATGTAAATTGTTCATAAAAATGTCCCGCTCAAATTATCTCTTTTATAACTGTAGGTTTATTATTTTTTTTATTAAAATGGGTACTAACTATTTTGTCTATGTGTGTAATATTGTCATAATTAAACCTAACCCATCCCCTCATTATTTTATGGGCTACAGTTCTGAAACTAACCTGGATTTTAAGATCTCTGAATCTTACAATGACATTGCCACATTTAATAATATTATAGTGTGTTGGGGCAGCAGAGGTTAGTTTTCCCAGCATGCACTGGGCAGCATGTTCAGAATTAGAAGCTGCCAGTTAATGTCAATCTTTTACAGGTTATTAAGTTACATGTTTTATTTGTTACTGTTCTTATGTCTATTGTATCATCAATTTCTGTTATAATCTGAAGTGCTTGTCCCACCATGAGTCTGGAAGGTATGTCCATTAATGAGCTGTCCTCAACGGTTGTACAAAAAGTGTTAGTGTGCTTTAATAAAAGAGTAAGCCTTCCGGAATGGTGCAGTGTACGGGGCACGGAAGCTACTGTTAAACTGAAGTCATCTGCCCGAATAGTTATTTCTATAGCAACCCGTTAATGCTATAATATGAATGACTGATATCAAACTCTGCAACCATTCATGTCAAAAATTTCTGCTTTAGCTATTCCGGGTTCCAGCAACCCCCCCTCTGCCCCCCTCGCATCTATACCACCCAAAGTAACCTCCATAACCTGAGGCCACTGCGCCACGCTGTTCCCAAATCAATGGGTGTAGCGACTCTAGCTCCTTCCAGGGCAGGTCTGATTAACACTAGATAACTTTTCTGCTGTATTTCTTCACCCACCTCAGCCTAGATTTTCTTTGTTTAATTGCGACTTGGCTGAGGACAGGATATGACAGCCCATTTTCTGAATTTTTACTAAGGAATTATTGCTATTTTAGTTTGCTGGTGATCTTGAAGAGAAAAAGAGGCACCACAGCTGCTTAGAAAACTACCCTCACATGTAAGCAGCATCCCTCACAGACTATTTTCCTTGTTTTAAACTAACCTCGTTTCAGATGCATAGTTCAATGCCTGTCTTCCTTGCTGTTATTTACAGCCCCCCTTCAATATGATAAGAACTACATAAATGATTATGCCAAACTATGATTATGTTCGTATTGCTGCAGATTTTTATATACATGTGTGTTGCCCTGAAAAACAGCTGGTGAAGGATTGTTCAGACCTAATTGACTCTTTTGACCTTATCCAGTCAGTTACAGTTCTACACAGACCTAAGGCCTTGAGGACTTTAGATATGGCTCTGTTTCAAGGTCTTCCTGTGTCTGATGTGGAAATATGTGATTCTGGCTGCTCAGAACATATGCTTTATTATTTGATGTTTATTTTAAGCAGCCTTTAACCAAACCTCTTTTCCTTGTCCGTCGCTCTCAGACTTTTAATCCATCCTCTGATGTGGAATTCTCTAAGGGTTTTAACACAAGGACTCCCAGAATTCTGACACTACTAGAGCTCCCACTGGCCATCAATTTGACAGGTGACGTTTTT
>NW_015151682.1:176918-179302 GCF_000732505.1 Cyprinodon variegatus
CATAAGTCGGTGATGTTCAAACAGCTCCCGAACAAAACCAACCCGTTTATAGCTGCTATGTCAAGGAGATCATAAAATTAACCAACAAGCAATCTTCGCTTTGGAGCTTTTTACAGAATACTTTCTAATCATCTGATCCAAAACATCCATGCCGACCTGTGTGTAATTATAGTCGACCACGGGCTTTGGTTTGGCTTTGGGCCGCTGAGTGTAAGGGCTGAGGTGTGGGCAGCGCTATCAAGCGATATGGTCCAGATAGTATGGACAGTAGTGCGTAGATAGTAAAAGGCAGCGCTATCAAAGTTTCACTTTGGTTCAAGTGAAACTTCTACTGTGAAACTTTTTGGGAGCAGTGTTGGGGTTAAGGGTTGTTTGCTCAGGGATTGCCCAGGGTGTTTGTCCGTGGCAGTGGGGCTTGAACTCAGAAGCTAAGGAAGCACAATGGCCTAACCACTAGGCCACCACTCCACCAAAGCAGGGAGCCTGAAGAATCTTGCCTAAGGACCCACACTGGCAGCTCATTCCCCAGCTGGGATACGAACCCCGAATTTCTGTTTGCAGGACAGATGACTTACCACTTGAGCTAGGCAGCTGCTAAACTGCTGGTGCATGGAGGTCAAATATTGAAATTCCCATGTGTTTTAGATCTAGGGGACTATTCCTTCCTACCTCAGCTCTCCATGTATCAATTCATTTTCCACTTTGGGGTTAAATTAGATGATGTCACTCTGATCTCCCACAATCCCAGATTGATGATTCAGAAGAGCTCCATCTGTTAGTGCTGGGTCTGATGTACGGTTTTTGGATGTAGAGTGTGAGAGGTTAGATTGCATCAGAGCATTGGGCTGTACAGTCTTAAGAACATACATGTTGAATTGTGGACTTTTACACCCTGCTGAGTACAACGATTGAAAATATTGTATAGTGTATATACCTGCCTAAAATCGTGTTTAGTTTATGAAAAGATAAAAAGCTGTTGGCTCACCTGAAGATGGTGTCCATATCCGGAAAAAAAACAACAACAACTGATTCATGACAAAACAGAAGATGTAAGTTTTAATTTGTATTCTATTATTGGCTAATATAATAACCATAATTTCGAATATATATTCTCTGAACAACAGATAGTATGGACAGTAGTGCGTAGATAGTAAAATGCAGACACTAGATATTTATTTTATAATTAAATATTGTCACACCCCACTCATATGAACTGACAAAAATGGTAGACACACGAGCGGATTCAAATAAACAATTATTTATTTTCTCCCAATTATGCCATTGAAGAGCTGCTCAGTGTAGGTCAATGCTGCCTGTTCCAGTCTGATCTGGAGGCTAAAGCAAGCAGAGCCAGTGACTGAGCCATGGAGAGCCTGTGAACAGTAGGGGATCAAACAACCTCCAACAACCTCAAGACCTGAGCAAACAGATAAGAAAAACTTGAACCCTGATTGGACTGGAAAACCCCCCGGAACACCAAAAACAGAAATGAACTGGGTCAGAGCCTTCACCACAGNCAAAAACAGAAATGAACTGGGTCAGAGCCTTCACCACAGTCCCAGCAGCAACAGCACGGAGAGGATACGCAGCTGGATATCCCGTTGTTTGACACATCACTGCCAACAAACAATCACTTCCAGCCCTAGAACGAGGCAAAGGACCAATGCAGTCAACAATGAGATGCTCAAAGGGTTGCATAATTGCCGGAATTGGATACAAGGGAACCGCATTAATGTTCTGGTTTGGCTTCCCTGTTATCTGACATGTATGGCAGGATCTGTTGTATTCAGACATCTTTTTTTAACCGAGGCCAGAAAAAATAATGCAGGATATAAATGTATGTCTTGTGGACCCCCAAATGACCTGATTGATCATGGGAAGCCCGCAACACTACACTGCGAAATATAGAGGGAACAACAGTCTGCCAGAGTGGGTCACCAACAAAATCCTCCCAATGTACCAACCATTTCTGTACCAACAATCCATCTTTCAACACGTACCCACTGGCCATATGCTCTTCCTCCATGACAACCTGACAATCGGCCCACACCCGGCCACCAGCAAGATCATTGCCTAGGATTACATCCACCCCCTCGAGCAGAAAGTGCAAGGCGCTCCCCCATAATAACCTCTCCCTGAACCAATCCACATGACAATGTCAATCTATGCAGTGGAACTGGTTCCACCAAAAGTCCCATTCCCCCGCATGAAAACATGGTCTCCAGTATTGGTTTTCTCAGAAAAGGGTAATGCAAAGCTCACAATATATGAATTAGAAGCCCCAGTATCCCTCAAAATCTTTACCTACTATAGCTTCACTCCCTACTATGGACACATGGCCTTCAGAAACAAAAGGTGAAAAATCCTCCTGGTCCAAAATGTAC
>NW_015151682.1:179725-188597 GCF_000732505.1 Cyprinodon variegatus
CAGTAATGTGACTTGGAACAGAGTTTTTAAACTGTTCCAAAGTGATCAACAAAAGAGATCAACAAAAGTTCTAATTTTTAAAGAAGCACATAACCTATTGAAATGGAGTCCCAGCTCCCTGGCAGACTCAACATGGGTTTGTTTCCCTCCCTTCTGCCATGTCCGAAACCTCTGTCGGTAAGCCTCTGGTACTAACTCATAAGTTGTTAAAGCAGCTTTGTTCACAATGGCGTAAACCCTACTGTCATCCACTGAGAGAGCAGCATATGCTTCTTGTGTTTTTTGCCTGTGAACACACACTGTGAAAGCAGTGTCCGGTCCAGATCAGAACAGCCTCTGCTATCAGCAACATGCTCAAACAGGGAGAAGTATGTATCTGGATCCCATTCAAAAAACTGAGGAACTAAATGCAGATTATTGTCTACATCAAACGAGCTAGAAGTTTGCCTATCGGAAGCATCAAGGGCAACGTGGCCCTCACTAATTGAACTCAATCTACGATCTTCCAACTCCAATTTTTTCCACATCTAATCTTTTCTGTTCTGTCTCAGCCTGCAGTAAAAGCAGCTCCCTCTTTTGTTCAAAAGTCAAGCTAGTGTCAAAAATGTCAGTGTCCAACCAGATCCCAGTAGCCTGCAACTTAGCTGGTCCTAACACACCAGAGTCAGTTATATTAGCTTTAATGATAGCTTTAATACTCCCCTTAGACCGCTTATCACTGACCTCCAATTTTAAATGTTGAGTGATCTTTAACAATTGTTCACTTGTGCAGCATTCCAGCCCCTCTTGAGACGGATCTCGCAAAAACTCGTCAACAGCAGCCATGACACTAACAATTATTCACACAACACCTTAGCTACAACCCTACCAGTAGCACTCTAAGCTCCCACAATCCCAAAACAGCCCCAGTGTCACAGTGACTCCGTCCCTCTACCTGCCTAACCAGAATCTAACTAATCTCCCCCCTAGTCTTCGGGTGTTTCCATGTTGGGTTTTTATGCACTAATACCCGAGAGTTCGGAAAAGCAACCAATAACATGCGACTGCAACCGCAGTCGCATGTTATTGGTTGTTATTGGTTGCTAAACACCTGCAACTCCGGATGTGCTCCCGAAAAACTGCTCTACCCACGAACACACCACACTAAACCCTCCCCCACAACAAACTCCATAAGGGAAGTTGTTGTTAAACCTAACAGGGAGATCACAACTTACTAAAAAATTGTGTGGGAGCATTCACTTACACAAAAACACTTTCTTAAAAGACATATATATAGTGGCTATTTCACTCACCAACAAAGCACGCTCGTCAACGTCCACCTTCAAGCCAGAGTTCATAACTCAAAACACACTACCTGAGAGGTGATCTCCAATCCGGATTCAAACTGACAAGCCCCCATTTGTCACGCCCCACTCATAGGAACTGACAAAAATGGGAGACAGACGAGCGGATTCAAATAAACAATCATTTATTTTCTCCCACTTATGCCATTATGCTCAGCCAGTCAAAGAGAAGTATAGATCAATGCTGCCTGTTCCGGTCTGGTCTGGAGGCCAAAGTAAACAGAGCCAGTGACTGACTGGATGTCAATATTTAACAGACATCAGGTTCTTTCAATTAGCAGCCCCTCTACCTGCTTCCTGAAAAGAACAAAAATCAAACAGTGAAATGGCAACACCTATTGGACATTAGGAGATCATCACAATATCTTAACCTATTTTCCCACTGGTCAAGACAGGGGAATTTCTACCCTTCATTGGAAAAATTTATTAGATTTTGATATTGTAATGTTTTTCAACACCTTAGTGCACCAAAACTCTGCCTTGGTCCGTGAATTTTTATGGCATATCCAAACTAAAATAATGTAAGAATGAAATATGTGAAATTGAAACTAAATTGTAATAATTTAATCAACTAAGGCAGGCAAAAGTAATAAACAATTTAATTGTTGAGGCTTTTACAGAGAGCTACAATACATAGTCCAAAGTCCAAGTGCCCTGATATCTGGGGTTAGCAGGGTTTTAAAAAGCCCCACATCTTGCTAGGAAAGATTGTATCCTCAGTGGAACCAAATGTGTAACCACAAAAAGGCTTATCAGTGACTAACAGATGTTTAAATACACTTTATTAAGTGAGCTTGTATTTTTACAAAGATTAATTTTGTGTATACGCTCTTCGCAACCCCATGGTCCTTGAGGAGAAAACAATCAACTCACAGAAACTCTGTCTCTTTAACATGACAGTCTCCTGAGGATCAGGATTAGTAGAGGCTACGAGCCATCATGGAAGGCCACAAGCCATGGACCAGAATCTTCAGCCTAAACCTAGACATGGTGGCTGATATCTAAACCAAATTGCTGCAAAAACAGACCATCCTGCAACATGTCTCTTTGAGTAAGAGGAAACAGCCATATGCCTTAGACATGAAGAGTGAAGAATCTAAAAACAAAGAACCCTCGCTTTAGGCCAGACATGCTAAGCTGCTGAATACTGGTGTGGCTGCTTCAAGCAGCTCATGAGAATGATCCAGACTAGATGTGTTTTAATGATTGTAATTTCACCGGAATATTACAAACTAACATAACTTTTTTAGTAGTGACACAGATTTTAATCCAGGCTGCTGAAGGCAACCCAATGCACGGCAGCTGTCCAGGATATAGTTTAAACAACTGGACGCCATTTCATTTTATAGGGAAAGCCGTTCCACACCAAAGGGAGGAGACACTAAACCTGGACATTGCTGAGGTGAGGAAAACTCTGAGGAGAGTCAACCCAAGGAAGGCCCCTGGGTCTGATAACATACATGGGGGCGTGTACAAGGAGTGTGCAGATCAGCTGGCTTGTGTCCTCACAGACATTTTTAACACCTCCGTAGTGCCAGCATACTTCTAGTCTGCCACCCTCATTCCGGTCCCAAAGAAGCCTCAGGTCACCTCACTCAATTACTACCAGCCTGTCACACTGACTCCAATCATAATGAAGTGCTTCCAAAGGCTGGTTAAAGCAAGCATCATCTCCATTCTGCCACCAACATTCGTCCCGTTCCAGTTCTGCTCCTCACCTGAGTCAAGCCAACCTGGAGGAGAAGAACACCCATGTGCGGATGCTGTTCTTGGACTTCAGTTCAGCTTTCAACACCATCATCCCACAGCATCTGATAGCAAAGCTGGAACACCTGGGCTTCAACACACCCCTCTGCAATGGGCTGCTATACTTCCTTACAGACAGACCTCAGTCAGTCCAGGTCAGACAGAACACCTCTAATGCCATCACCCCAAGAACAGGCTCCCCTCAAGGCTGTGTCCGGAGCCCCCTGCTGTTCACCCTAATGACACATGACTGCGTCTTCAGGTTCACCACCAATCAGAGATGACAGTGACCAGGACTACAGAAAGGAGGAGGAGCAGTTGGTGGAGAGATAACAGCCTGATCTTGAGTGTGGAGAAGATGAAGGAGATCATGGGGGATTTCAGGACTAACCAGCCTAACCACGCTCCACTGGTCATCAACAGCTCAGCTGTAGAGGTGGTCAACAGCACGAAATTCCTGGGGGTGCACATCACAGGCACCCTCACCTGGAATGTAAACATCACCTCACGGGTCAAAAGGGCACAGAGGTGCATGAACTCCTTGCAGAGGATGAGGAGAGCCCACCTGCTCCCACCCATCCTCACCACCTTCTACAGAAGCACCATAGAGAGCGTTCTGACCAGTTGTGGCTCACTGTGTGGTGTGGAGGCTGCAGCGCCTCAGAATGAAAGAAAGTGAGGAGAGTGATGAAAACAGCAAAGATTATTGGGGCTCCTCTTCTCTCCATTAAAGACATTTCATCCCAGCGCTGCGTGTCCCGTGCCCGTGACATCTTGCCCTAAAATGGGTTATTAAAAAAACAAAACATAAAAACCCTGAATGTTGGAACAGTAACTATACAGTCATATGCTGACATAACTTTTTTTCCCCCCACAGTGAAATATATATATATGTCATGTTTGCCTTAAGCTGTCTGGCCCACATGCAGAATACACTCGGTGAAAAACAGTTAAAGTTTCAAATGTTTTATTAATCACAGGATCGCAGGACTAATCAGCTGACATCAGCTCGAGCGAGAGCACCGAACCAGGGAACCGGATCAGTCTAAAGGAGAAGAAACGTGATTAATCCTCAAGGTGAGACTAAATGGGAAATAACTGAGATACGTAAGCCTACCACAGAGCGTAGACAACCCTACCGGGGAGAAAAGGTGTGTGGACTCAGCTCTTGCCTGATGATGGCAACAGGTGGATCCGGAGCAATTCAGGGATCCAGAACAGCGGGAGGAACCAGGAGAACGTCGGGGGAAGCATTGTGTCCAGGGACTGGGAAACCGACTCGGAGGGAACCAACGGAAACCAGGAGACAGCCGTCTTAAGGGGAGACCCAGAGGCACGAGAGGAGCCGACAGGGCACGAGGAGGGGACCTAGGAGACACAGAAAGCTGGTTTATTATTTCACTGTCAGAGCCACTCAGACCCCCGTACCAAGGCAGAGCGGTTTTACGGCAGGGCTCTGTCCCTAGAAAACGACAGCCTCTGACCCGGTCACCTCTCGGGGTTTATCAGCTACTGTTTGCAACAGCTGGAAGGTGATTTTCATCTAAATCCAAACTGCAGGCACCAAAAACAATAATAAGTGAACATATTTTGTAGGCAGGGGAGTGATGACAGCACAAAAATCAGCTTTTCTGATTGGTTGATGTGGTGAGTTGAGCAGCAAAAGTAAAATTTTTCCAACTCGAGCATCTGCCTCTTTTGCAGCACGTCAGATACTCAGCAGCTCATGAGGCGCTGCTTCAGCTGCTCAGACGTGCTGTTTCAGCTGCTCTAATGCTACGAGCATCTGATGCATGCGACGCGCTGCAAACGCAGCCGATGCTGGAGTTTGAAAAATTTTACTTTTCCAACTTCAGAGAAGCTGATCTGGGAGCTGGCAGGGAGAGAGACACATCGCTGATGATACATATCACTATGATCACTTCTCTGAAACAGTTTATTAACGNTACGAGCATCTGATGCATGCGACGCGCTGCAAACGCAGCCGATGCTGGAGTTTGAAAAATTTTACTTTTCCAACTTCAGAGAAGCTGATCTGGGAGCTGGCAGGGAGAGAGACACATCGCTGATGATACATATCACTATGATCACTTCTCTGAAACAGTTTATTAACGCCTAAATTAACGCTCGCTTTTATTATCCTGGTGCCTGCAGTTTGGATTACGTACATAAAAACACCTTTCAGCCGCCTCCGCAAACCGCAAAGAGACGACCGGGCCAGAGGCTGCTGTTGAATGGGATTCCTGACAGCACACAGCTGGTATGTGGGGGGTCTGAGAGAAATAATATTTGAATGCAGGATCACAATGTTGATGAACTGACTGCACAGATGAAATTTTCATGTGGACCTTCTTGCTTAAAAACATATTAAAGCTACTTTTTACCCACTGATCACAGCATATATAGCTGCCAGGCAAAAAAAGGATAGAGTAGCTCCGCCCAATGCGCATCAGACCCACTTTCCCACCGCACTTTCCCATTGCGCGTCAGAACTCATCTTGCACAAGCAAAAAAATGAAGCAGCACACGCGTTTTTGCTGCTCTTGCTGCTTTACGTAGCATCAGCATGCTCTAGGACCTTTTGCTACGCCTTTATGCAGGTCAGCCATTGACTTTGCATATAAACTAGCTGCTTCTGCTGCCTCTAGTGTGTGCAAAAAAAGTAAGTAATAGATTTAACGGACGAACGAAACAAGTCGAAGGAAATAATACACTGAATTTAAACTTTGCTGACTGAAGTAACTACAGGCAGAGGGAGCAGTGGCAACAGCTGGATGACTTAACTCACTTCGAGTTCCTTTCTTTTTACATATAGTACAGACAAAAATAGCCTAAATACAGCCCTGAAAAATGTGTCTTTCTTGTGGTTTCTCTTTTGTCTTATATTGTTTTTGGGCAATAACCAATGGTAATAATTTAGGATGTCCACTGTAGTAGAGGATACAATGTTGCCCCACAGTGCTGATCTTTTCTGCTCTGCAACCCCCTCTCAGCCCAGCTAACTCCACAGAACACCTCCTATATAGATTTGGCTTGCCCCCCCTCTCTTATTCATAACCGAGCTGTTGCAAAAACAGACTGTTTGCAACATTTCTTTCTGAGTTTTAGAAATACCTGAACTGGAGGTGTAAGCCTCATAAGAAAGCGTTTCCCTCGTTTGGCACATGGGACAAAGGCCCCCCCCTTGCTGCGAGCCTGCTACAGTATGCTACAGAAATATGTGTTGAACTATTTCTTTTTTTTTTATAAATCTAAAACAAACTTTGTTTCACTAAGGGTTTAAACGCCCATAAAATGTTAATGTTACATTGGTCTCATTACATTTTGATTACCAAATTATGACCAAATTTAATGGAATCTTCATGTCTGTTCGCTCCTCGTTCACTCAAAGAGGGTAAAGAATCAATTAATTAAATTTTATTGGTTCCTGATTAAGCTGACAATTTAATAAGGCTTTGTTTACCCAATGTTTTGCATTGTGAATTGGTTTGAAAATATTCCAGTTCCTCTAAATTAATTAAAAGCTACTTTGATCACATCCCAAATTATTCATGATAAACTTCAGTTCTCAAACTGGGATATCATTGCATCCTCTCATTAATTATGTTTGTACATAGTGGCTTTGTTTAGTTCAGTTTAACTAGTTTGTAGCCAAGAATTTTTAACTAAAATATTAATTTGACTTGGAGCTGAATTTTAGCTTATTTTGAGCTTATTTTTGTCAATATATTCTTATATGTTGAATGGAAGTTGTGGTGAATTTATTCCTTATATGTATTATCAGTTTGACCATGATTTGAGCTTGATTCACACTTTCATTTGTGGTTCTAACACACAGGCGGTAGGACACGTGTTCATAAACAATATATGACAGTCCAAATAATATCTGATAAAATGACATATTTACCACCTAGGGTGGGTAATAAATACATTAAAGCTGCACAACATGCTCTTGCTTAGCAGCACTGGTGGCAGTGATTACATTTTCCTGAATGCAAACTTTACTAGTTGTGTTTGAATATTTCACAGTAGGTTCAATCAAAAATGATGTTGCAGCTTTTTGTCTTAATCTTGTGAAGAAATAGAGACTAAGATTGTCAATAGTAGTACACTAGTTCATTTGTTTGGCTATTTATTTATTTGAGAAAATATTAAGACACTTGCTGTTTATTATTACCTTTTGAATTAGCAAAGTCACTGCATTTTTTCAAAATAATTTCTATCTTTTATATGTTAATGTATTTTTTGTAGCCTCCCTAATATTTATATTTACTAAGTTATAATCCATACATTTTAATACGCCCGCTGATTAGGCTTGTTTGTCAGATTGAAGATACCTTTCAAAAATAATTTCCTTTAAACATGCTACTTAAAATAAATATGTAAATAATTTATCAATTATTATTTATGTAAAAATGTGTATTGGCTAGAGTCCTTTTTAGTGAATTGCATAGCTTTGCAAAGTGTTTTAGGTGGCCTTTCAAGAGAAAAAAACAAAAAATAATCCTATTCTTTCTCTATATTTTCCCACCAAGTTAATTACAAAATGATGCAGCTGTGGAAGAAGGTCAAGACCCCATAAGGAGAGAAATTACCTGAAAGTATGTCTAAAAACTTTCATATTTTGCTGCTTTATCAGCTATGAAACTACAGACAGAAAATGTGATGAAAATATATTTCCATGATAATAATTATGCAGATGTTCCGACAGAAATGTAGAATATTACTATGGATGGTTTTTCTGTCAGGATAGAAAGTCATCTTCATTATGTATGTGGCACAGATTTGGGAAAACAAAGAGAGCAGTGTCCTAGTGTAATATTTTGTTATGGCTGGGGCCATGGATGTACCCTTATTTACAAACGTATATGATGTACTGATGTGGCAGACTGGAGTAGTATAAAATGCTTCTTTAACTGTGATTCGGGGCCGACTTCATGCAGAAGTGAGCCCGGTTGGTAATCGCTGCCAAATGTAACCCTGAAAAATTTCTCTGGTCTAAATAAGGTTACAATTTCTGTCAAAATCTGTTTTAATACATATACATTAAGAAGCGTTATTTTGGGGGGTGGGGAGAAGGGTGACTGTGGTATTGAGGGGGAAGGAGTGGTCCTGTAAATCATTTATGGGGGGGATGGAGGCTCTGGTTGGCTGGCCTGTGCGAGACATGTTGGCCCCGTCCCCAGGGGGGCTTGTACCGGGGGTTGATGGGTGCGGGATGGGGGGCTGGGTCCAAAGCAGGAAGTAGATGTGTTATTGTGGCGATGACGCTGCTCCCCTCACCCTAATCCGGATTTCAGGTTCACCTACTGGGTCCTCAGGTAATCCCGGGACCAGTCCTCAGTCCTGGGATTATTGGATGGACTTGTCAGGCTCGGGTCTGCTCTGCTCCCTCTCGCAAGAACTTTTCAAGTCTCCGCTAAGTGCAGAGCCCATTCCCCCCGTCCTGCCCCCCTCTGCTGGCTGGTGCTTGGGCTCCCCGGTGCACTGGTGGTGCTCTATGTTTGGGGGTGGATGCCCGGGCAGCTACTGGCTTATTCCTGGCAGCTGCTCCGCTGGGGCCCAGTCAGGGCTCCCGGGGGGGCCAGGCCGTCTCTCCTCTTCACTTGCTGGGGGGTCAGATTTCCTGAGTTGGCCCATCCCGGGGGCGTTAGTTCTTGAGATCCTTTTGGGTGTCTGGGGCTTTGGACCCCCTGGCGCTCACCTCGGTGCTCTGGAGGGGCACGTCTTTGGCTCTTCACAACCACTATTGAGCATTTTTCCTTTGGATAAACTTTACATGC
>NW_015151682.1:189723-201115 GCF_000732505.1 Cyprinodon variegatus
TGCTTACGCATTCTGGAGTGGAAGTGAAGCTTCTTTGGTTTGTTTTTAACTTTTTTGGAATGTATCTGAAGTCTGACTATTAGATGTTGCTGAAAATTACACACTGAAGTTTAAAGCAAAAGTGGCTGAAATAAGCTGAATAAATTAGGGTCCAAAATTTAAAATACAGTAATAACAAAGGGATAATAATAACAATGCTTATAATTCCTGTCAAAAACTGTTTAATTAACTGATATGAAGATTTTAAAAATGCCCTGGTGTAATATCCAAATGTGATGCTACACCAGAAGAATTTGCAACACTCATAGTGTCTCAGTCCAAGGCCTTCAGTATGGAATGCTTAATGTGGTCATAGAGGACACTGCAATTTTAAAATAAAGGTTTTTTTTTCTCAGCAAAAAATACTGCCTCAGTTATGAGGAGGGTTGATATGCTAGTGTCAGCTGGCTGTGGTGTAGAATCCCCAGTTGGGAGCTTAGCTCTCAATTAAATCCACAGCCGAGCACTTTGATGGTGGAGGGCTGCACTGTGAATTAGCCTCTGTGTGAAGCTTATGTAGCTCTGCCACTGGCTAAGTGCACTTCCATTGACCTCCTTCCTGTCCTTAAACAGAGACAGAGAAAATTATTATGAAAAAGCAGCAGTGTCAGTATAGAAGGCTATCACAGAAGTCCACAGATGTGCAGAAAATTACAGGATCCTACATTTCTTCATAAAGACCTAATATCATACATCTGAAAGAATTTTTATCAGCCTGAAATCGACCTGACGGATGATTTTCTGCTGTGATGAGACCGAAACAGTCTGTAAAGCCATGGCAACAGAACATAACCTCCACACATAGTCCTGTGAGTACTGTATTTCTACTTTCAAAACCAATCCTTCAGCTCTGTGGGAGTAAACATGGCCATAGATGACCTTTGTAGTCCTTGGCAGAAAAGTATTTTATCACAGGCAAGCTTCAGAAAACAGTATAGAACAATAATAGCTGCTATCAAAGGGGTGAATGCTTTATTAAGACAACGTTCTATTGATTTTGGGCAGGACTTAGGCTGTATGTCAGCTGTTTATTGTTGGCCTTAGCAGAAGATCTGAGGTGTTTTTTTTTTATTACTTTTCTGCAGGAGGAGGCAAAAAGAGACATGCCAAATGCTTCCAGCCTTAAATAATATCTATTTTAACCTTGTTTGACTGCAAAACCTGAGATAGACAAAAAAAAAAAGGCTTTTTTTTTTTTTTAGCTGCTTTTACTTTAGGCCCAGTGTGATATTCAACAAACATGATGGATTCCTCAGGAGCCAGTGTGCTATTGTTTTTGTAACATTGGACAGATACTGAGAAAACTATCCCCAAAGCAATAATGATTCCCTGCCTTAAACACCTTTTTAATAATACAGAACAGAAATACAAGTAAATTACATCTCAACAAAAAAAAGTTTTAATCATTTTTTTTTTACTTGTTATCAGCTAGCTATAAAATACACAAGAATTCTTTATTTCAAAGTGCCCTGTTGAGAACTGGTTTGCATTTAAAATTAAGGTTTTAATTCCCACTTTATTGGTTTAATTTTACACTGATTTTTAAAAGTCTGATATGCAAAGTTATAAATTAGTTTTAATTATCTTAATTATATTGAATATGTTCAGATCAAGTTTATTTTACATCCTCAAAGTGTCATGATCTATTTAAGAGATCTGACCCACAAGCAGAGAACCACTCAGGGAACCAGGGGAAAAGTTTAACAGGTTAATTGAGGAGACTGTAGAGGAGTTGAATCAGGAACTCAGAGAACTGGTGAACCGGAACTGGGGTCTGGAGAGAAGATCACAGTGATCAGTTCATGGGCCGTAGGAAAAACTGATTGAGTGTTTACCACAGTGGAAGTGGGACTTATGTTTGAGGGGGTTCTTGTCTTTCCTTGATCCAGTTTGTGGGTTTATCCAGAGAAGAGGGAACTCGTTGGAAAGCGGACAGGTAGACATTCATTGGAACCTGAGGAGCAATGGAGTGGACTGTCACTTGGATTTCCGATGGGGACTTGAACGGCACGTGTGGATGTTTTCCCCTGCTCAGTTTGAACTCAGTTAATCCTTCCAGGGGGAGAAGGCCAGGCATCCAGTTACACAGGAAGGCTTCCTGCCAAAAAGGCAAAGACAAAAACAAAGTTAGACTAAAAGAAACAAAGGCTCAGACTAGACTCAGCTAAACTCAGCTTGGCTAGAGTACCCAAAACTGGTTAACACTCTGGCGTCGAGGTGGTGACAGTCCGCCGCTCAAATATTCTTCAGTGATGAACCAATGAGCCGCAGGTGTGCAGGAAGGCCAACGAGAACAGGGCACCACCTGGTGGTGGAGAGAGAGAAAAACACACAAACAACCCACACAAACTGGATTCCTAACACAAAGTGCTGCAGACTGGTGGTGTGTTCCCACCAAATGCAAAACCTTTAGCAATTTTGTGTACTTTTGCTCACTTGAACAATTCACCTTTCCAGCGAAAGCTATTTCTTCCAGTATTGGGGGATCCAGGGGGTGTCATTCTGTGGAGCTGAACGTCAGACAGCAATATTAAACTTAGACCACTTTTTTAATCCCACTATAGGCAATTTGTTTGAGCAGTAGTGTGTGGGTGTGTGCGTGTGCGAGTGTGTTTGTAATTTAGTGTATAAAATATGAGGAGCTTGGTGATGATTAATAAAAAAATAAATTTTAAAAAGTACAAAAAATAAAAAGTAAAGTTTGAAAGCAGATCCACTTATCTTCAGGTACCACATAATACATGTATAATACTACTTATACTTCAGCAATAGTATCTATGTGTTACTTTATTGTATGTCAGTTGGTTGTGCTGTTCTTTTATCATCTCTTTGCAGGTTATGAAGCAGACTGAAGATGTTTTATCGTTATCTCCCTTTTATCTCCTCTTTCTTTCATGTTTTCTCCTTTTTTTCTGTTTTTCCTTTCCTATTCAACTTACATTGCAGTGTCCATATAATCTGTAAAACTCCCTGCATCGTTATAATCAAGCTATTTATATACCAAATCAAGCGGAACACTATTGCGATAGCCATACTGCTGCACTTGTGAAAGTAAAATCTGTTGGGCTCTTTGGGCATCAAAACAATTATTCTTATTGTCACATTGCCAGACAGGACACAGTAAAAAAAAAAAAAAAAGAAAGCAGCCCCACTTCAAGAACAGTAAAAGCCGAATTGCTGTTGGAATAAAAGATTCTACATACTGTTGTATTTTACATTATGGCATGACAAAATGGAATTCTGATGGCAACAAGGATAATACGTTTTTAAGAATATGTACAGATGAAGAGAGGATCACATCAGCCTTCTTTGCGATTTGTTTTTTGTAAAATGAAATCAAGGCCATCTGATTCACTCCTATGATTTTCAAATAGATTTTAACAACATGACTCAGATTATTCTCTTTTAATGCCAGTGAAAAGCAAAAGAGGTTCTCAATGAAAGCCTGATAGATAATACACATGATAACCGACACATGTTACCGACTCAAAATGCATTTAGTTTTCTCAGAGGGTACAATCTTTGTTGAGCTTCTTTTTTTTTTTTACAACAGCTGCAGCTTTAACCCTTTGGCTGCCTGGTGAACCAAATGGTTTACCATTTGCTCAACAAATATGGAGGTTTAAAAGGCAATTAAGGGTAAACATCAAACTGAAGCTGATTGTTAGAAACTGTACCATGATACTTAAGTGAAGACGTTCAAACACAAATATGGTTATTTTGTTTCTTGGACATTTAAATCCAAGAAGTTGCCCCAACATCAAACAATTAAACCAGAGAGTGATGTCCTATGTTCGGATTCTTAAAAACTTAGAATAGACAATAGTGCAGTGTCATATGAGAAGTAGACAGGATAATTGTCAAAACGTGCTTTTACATTCATTGGTATACAAAATATACATAAGAGGTGATAAAACACAACCTTGAGGCAAACCTGTTGATAAAGAAAAACAATCTGACAGGATATTGTTAACAAAACTCAAAGTTAAAGAAAATCAAAAGATTTGGTTACATTGTATTAAACTCAGATGAAAACTCTGCAAGGTCTAGCTGTGATGAACTCAGAAGTTTGGACCCAGAATTCGAGGCGAGAGAGACAGTGGGAAAGTTCAGAGCATTTTTTTTTTTAACTAACAGGAACGCAGGGCCGCTCGTCAGCTGCGGGGCAAATCTCTGCAGAGATTGGAAATACGGGTCAGTGACTGGATTGTCAGGCTGATCATGACTAGGAGCAAAAGTCACTGACCTGATTCAAAGTTCAGTCTAATCCGGGAGAAAAGAGTTAAATCTAAACGGGAGTTCATTCCCCAGCTATCGGCGGGCACCGCCCCCAGAGTTCCTAGACAGAGCAGCGCCACCTGACGCCAAGTAACAACAGTGTCCTTAAGGGGAAATCCAAAACCGGAGTCAGAAGACAGGTCCAAGTTCAGAAGCCAGTAGATTCCAGGAACCAGTCCAGAACAGATCAAACTAACAGAGCAGACAGGGGCAAAGCAAAATTTGGGATCCACAGGGCAGAAACTGGTCACAATCAGGAAAAACAGAACAAGATTCAGATCGCTGGAGTTATTCTCACCAAACAGCTCAAATAATATGGCGCTGATGGAAGGCAAGCAAACACAAATAGCAGAGGAGCCAGGTGGAAATATTCTGTGGTAATCAGCCGCTGGACCAATTAGACAGGTGAGCAGGAGCAGAGGAAAAAACCAAACCAACAGCGCCAAGAACATGACACTAGCATGACCTTGAGTTTTTTTTCCAGGTACTTAAACAGAGTCTAAAAAAAAGCTTAGCATTCTCAACTTATTTTCCAGCTTGGTAAGCAACAAATCAGTTTTGCCTTCCACCTACTCAAGATTAATGCTTTAAACAATTGTCTCAAGAAGTTCCATACAAAAAGACATTAGTGCAAGAGGTCTAAGGGCCCTGTCACACCTTACAGATTTAATCAGCATCCCAGAATCTCCTAAAAACTCTGACATATGCTGAACTTTCAATTTCTTTTTTTTTTCTTTTTTTTTGGCATATTCATAACGAGTCCAGAACTTACGGCCAATGACAATCTAACTTATGCATAACGAACGGCAGTGTAATGCCCATGAAATTATGCCCAAGCATCATTTCATTCATTACGAAGCATCAGTTAAAGCTGCTGTGAGGACGGCGACGGAGGAGGACCTCTAGAGGATGGCCATGAGGACGAGGACAAAGGAGGACCTCTGTAGGATAGCCATGAGGGTGGTGTCCCTGTAACAGGAACCTTGGAGGAGGGCTTCCCTGCAGCAGAAAACTTTGAGGCCAGCCTCTCTGCAGCAGGAGCCTTGGGGACCGCCGACTGCAGCACAGGAGCCTTGGGGACCAAGTGGAGGCGAGGAGCACCCGCTGAGGGGCCTTAGATACAAGGGGCACCCTGTGAGGGGCCTTAGATCTCTCACAGAGCTGTTTCACAACATGATCCACCTTGGGGTTCAGGGATCTCTGGATGGAACAGAGAGTGCTCAGGGGTCTCTGTACGGCACAAGTGTGCTCAAAAAGAGGATTTACCTGACGAGAAATGCTAAAAGGATCTGAGTTAGGAGAAGCCCTAAGTGAATATGCCTGAGGAGAAGCGCTAAGCAAATCTGCCTGAGGACAAATGCTAAGTGTATCTGCCTAGATCTGGACCAGATCTATGCTGAATCTACACAAGAGAAGGATTTTAATATCTGGCACTGATCTCCAATTCATTATTTTAACTCTGGGTCCAACGTTCTTAGCTTCTGAAAGAATAATCTGGCCAAACATGGACCCATCAGCAGACAGATCATAGCAGGAGGGAGTTGACCATAGTATAACGCAATTAGAATCAAATATGCGGGACATCTTTTCTAATTTGCATATTACACTGCAGCACCCATGCAGACGCCTCCTTCCGGCTAGAGCAATCTTTCAAGAGCAACGCTCGTCTTCCCCAGAGTTATTTAGGGGCAATCTGGAACAATGCCGGGCCTTTTTGACTCAATATGAGATCCGCTTTCAGTTACAGCAATCCACATGTCCTTCTGATCGGGCTACGGTGGCCTTTGTAGTCTCGCTATTAGCAGGCAAGGAAAAGTTGTGGGGACGTCGAAGTAGCAGAATTATTACAGCCTGTGCAGTTCATAACAGAATTTCTCTGAGGAATTAATCCAAGATTTCAGCCCAGTTCTTCCCAGCAGAGAAGCTTCAAGAGGATTCCTGGTTCTAAGTGGATTGGCCCAGATTACATAATCAACTTCCACCTGCTTGTCGAGTCCCCTGGAACGAGAAAGCTTTCATGGGCGTGTTTATCACTTAGTAAGAAGGTAAATAATCTTGAATCTATCCGTGATTATCCTCAGTCTCTTAAGCAGCTGGAGGAGTTAGCAACTCGGATCAATCTTAGTCTCCTCTAGCGATGTAGAGAGGTGATCAGCTGATCCTTGCTTCACCTCGGCTACATTGGTGGCAGATGTAACTGTGTCTGAACCTCCCTGGTCTTCTGGTCTGAAACCGATGTGGTTTAGACGCACACGTCTTTTCGAAGAGGAGAGGGATCAAAGCTTTAAACTTAAGCTGTGTCTCTACTGCAGTGGACAGGGACATCGGGTGAGTTTCTCCTCCTGAGATAAAAGAACTCTGAAAGTGGCTCTGTCACAAGCTAGCTGGTTGTTGGCTCATGCTCATTATCGTTCCCTGTCTAAGTTCTGAAGTCACTGACCTGAGTTTCCGTCTCTACAGAGGATTCAGTGAGCCAGCTCCAGCTAATGAGCAGCCATACATTTCTGCTTTAATAAGCTCTTGTTTTGAAATCTTTCTGCTCTGTCTGCTTGAATTCTTGATCTCACGTTCTGAGCTTCTGACACCAACATTTTTGTGTTTTATACAAATTGTTAAAACGTTTGACATGGATTTTCCTTTAAACAGAATATGAGTAATCTCCCAAGTGGAAGAACCTAACCCCAGCCTTCAATCCAGGGTGCATTCCAGGTTCTGCCATACCTGGTGATGTGAAACGCCTTGATTTTTTAGTCATCACTGGGGCTTTGTGAACCACTTTTTGTCTGACCTGTCACCCAGAGGCTGTTTGCCTTGGGAGACCCTACCACGGGTATTTCAGCCCCCAACAACATAGCCTCTGGGATTCACAAAAAACCCTAATACACGTTATGGAGGTGGTTTGAGGAGGGGAAAAACTTTTTTTTTTTACATTTATGTTTGAAATGAAAATATATATTTCATAAAAAAAATAAGAAATAAAAGAAAACAAAATAGTTTGTCAAAAAGAGCTATGTTGCCGAAGACAGTGGAAGAATATTAAGTTATATGCATTCATGTAAGCTTTTTTTAGTCTAGACATCTTATCCTTCCCAATGAGAATGGTAAAACAGAACAAAAAACAGAATAAAGTTATAAAACCTTTTTGACCTAGTAAAATCATAGCATTTTTGTAAAAAAATATGTGTCATATCTTAAGTAGACATACTCTGAATGAGAGCAATCATGGACGCAAAGATTAGTTAAGAGTTTTATTGAAAGTTGTGTTGTGGACAGAGAAAATTCCGGCCTGCTGGGTTTTCTGGGCTCTGCTGGAAGAGGCGAGGTGACAGGTGAGAAACTGGTTGGTGCTGGTTTGAATGATGAGGGGTGTTGTAACTCACCGAGAAGGACGCTTGGCATCTGTTTAGGGGGGGTGATGACCAGTGGTCAAGCTGGAAGGTGCAGGCCCGGTTGGGGATTTCCGGTGGTGTTGTCAGAGGGTAGGCAGGTGAGCTCAGGCAGGAGAGCTTCAAGCAGATAAGAGGACCGTGGCCTCATTGATTCCTGGAGGCAGACTGGGAATGTCTCTGTCGAGTGTCCTGAGTGAAGTCAGTTCTGAGGAGTGATCTTGGGCTTGGGATCCAGGGTTCTGTGAAGGAGGAAACAGAGAGCAGGGTTAGGATCAGGGTAAATGAGGAAGCAAGCCTAGGAAAAGGATCACTCTGTACCACATTGAAGCACTAACGAACTGACGCTCTCCTCCTGGTTCCAGTTCCTTATGAAGGGTGGTAATCAGCTCAGATGAAAAGCACCTGCCCATCCAACCCTGTTGAGGAGAGAGTAAGGACAAAAACCGGCCTGCACCCAGACCTAGAAGTGTGACAATATGACTATCTATCCTTTATGTGTTAATGTATGGGTGTGCAATATGCCTAATACCTGTATTTGACAAAGGTATGATCATCATATAATTTAATATGCATTTTGATAAGGCTTTTTTTTTTAGACTGAAAAGGCCTTTTGAAATGAACTACCTTTAAACTTGCTTCTTGAAATAAACAATATATGAATACTTTTTCATGTTTAAAAAAAAAGAAATCTTTCTGTGAGGTAAGCAGAGGTTGCTTGGCTTGTTACTTTCCTGTGTGTAGTTATTGTTTTTACTTGCAGTTAAATTAATAAAATTTAAAGACTAATGGATTTGCATCTTGAGAAAGTGTTGTAAGCAGAAAAAGAAGGGTACCACAATTTTTCAAGGCTTCATTCACTTGCATTACTTCACTTTAAATCTTTAACCCATTTTGTATTTAACAATAAAGGCTGTTTTGCATAATTCTGGGATGTACATATTTTTTTTTTGGTAATCTTACAGTTTTTTATGGAATATGGAAAATTTGGGATGATGTGTTGTAGCAGCTACCTGTCCAGCCTTTACCGTACCTCTCCTACGGGGACATCTTTTCTGTGATACTACTTTCTTCTAAACATGAAAATAAAGTAGGAATGTAAAGCGGATAGAAGATTGAATCACCTGACATGAAAAAGCAGACATTTTACAAAATTGCGGCTCAGGCTTCATTATAAGCTGTGAAAATCTTTCACTCTATTGTTGTTTGAGTCACTGCTGCTATACTGTCTGCATTTAAGCTGTGCTTTTTTTAATCATGTTGAAAGTATATTCAGCTAAAATGCCCATTCAATGACTCTCACTTTTTTTTCCTGCAGCTTCAGAGATTAAATTTTTTATATCATACACATGCAGTTGTGCCAATTATCCTGTTCAGCATGTAGGCCAAGGTCACTTATAAATGCACATTTTAACTGTAAGATTCTGCTAGGTAGATTGCTTTCATACTAGATAAATCCAGCTGCTAGTAAAGAGGCAATATCATCATATCACAAGACTCTCCTAGAAGTATGAATTTCTGACCAAATGTGTCCTTAAAATTATACTACCTCTCTTTGTATTTTCCCATCTGTGCAATTCTACAAATGTTATCCTCAGAGCTGAATGAGAGACAAGCACAGATTCCTTGCATATGTTGAACATTCCATCTGATGTAATGCAGAGATAGGTTGAATTGTAAGAGGAAGGTCAGGTAAAAGTTATGAAAAAAAATACAGGCTTTTGTGATTATGACTGCTCCTTTGTCGGCACCATTTTATTAGTGTAATGGATTTTATCCTCCTTCACAGGGCTTCAGAAACTCCTGTGAAATTCCCTATTGCATCTGAGATACAAAATTTGTCCTTTTAGAGGGACTGACTGTCAACGTGGGGGTGAGATTGCTTGAGGGCCCAAATGCAGAGATTAGTTAGGCAGAGATGAGTTCGTGTAGATTTAATGCAGAAAAACTGAGGCAAACATAAAAAAAAAAAAACAAAAAAACTTAGAACCAAAAACAGCAGACATCAGGGAAACTCATGTGGGGAGCCAAATATGAGGAAGCAACAAAAAACAAGGAACCAGCACTGAACAACTACACATAGAAAGTATATATTGGAGACTGATAGGCACCAGGTGTGGATGGAAGAGACTAGAAGGGAGCTAGCGTAAAAGAAACAGGCACAAGGGGGCAACAGAGCATTACTTAAACCTGCTTAAATATAATGGACAATAAACCAAAGATCAACAAAACAGAATAACTGAAAACTAAAAACTCAGAGTCGCAAAAGGCGACAACCAGATAACTGCAGAAAATGACACTCATAAAAGTAGAAATACAAACTAAACTCCTTCACATACGTTAAACTAAAAAAAGTAAAGTTTCTACATTGTACTTAAGCATAAAAGTAAAATGAAGTTTTGCCATAAATGACAAAAAAGTACTGACTGTCTAGTTTTATTTTTAGTTAAAGTGTTAGTATATAGCGACTGAACTGTAAAGAAGTCCTACATTGGTAGTTAAATAGTTTTAGAGCTCTGGCTTGAGTTACCATCTCATTATAATGAGATAGTATCTCATTATAATGAGATAGTAACTCAATATAATGAGATAGTATCTCAATATAATGAGATAGTAACTCAATATAATGAGATAGTATCTCATTATATTGAGATGGTGCCATGGCTCCTGAACTCCACTCCACCAGGGCCTGCAATGAATTTGCTATTTTTTTTACTGAGAAAATCCTAAAGATCCGAGGATGAGTTTGTACATCCATATTAAGTTCAGTACCAAAGTTGTCTCCAACTGGATTGATCTTGACCAAATGTCCCAATTCAGCCAAATAAACTATAAAAGCTTAGAGGAAATCATTCAGCAGCTAAGTTTCTCCTCCTGCTGTCTTGATGTTCTACCCACAGCTTTCTTTAAGAAAGTTTTGCCTGTCATAGTGTCTGATTTGACTTAGATAATAAACAAGTCCCTTCTGTCAGGTGTTTTCCGGCAGTCCCTAAAAACAGCAAATATCAAACCACTGCTGAAAAAGAACAATTTAGACAAACTACTACTCCAGAACTACAGGGCCATCTCAAACATCTTCTTATTAAGATCTCCTTAATATTATTGAAAAAACTGTGTTTCAACAATTAAACACTTTCTTAATTATGACCAGCTGCTTTGACATTTTCCAGTCAGGTTTCTATGCTCACCACACTACAGAGACTGCCCTTATCAAGGTGTTTAATGACATCTGTATAAATACAGACTGTGAAGAACCATAGTGCTGGTACTATTGGACCTCAGTGCAGCATTCGATACTGTCGATCACTCCATCCTGTTAGTGCGCCTGGAAAATTGGGTCTGCCTCTCTGGTACAGCTCTCAACTGGTTTAAATCCTACTTAAAGGACAGGGACTTTTTTTGTATCAGTAGGTAACTTTACATCAGAGATGACAAAAATCACATGTGGGGTTCCCCAAGGGTCCATCCTGGGTCCCCTCCTATTCAATATCTACATGCTCCCTCTTGAGTTCTTCAGTTAAAAAAAACAACAACATCAGCTATCATAACTATGCAGAAGACACACAGCTTTACGTCACCATGTCACCAGGTGATTATGAACCAGTTCAAGCACTGAGGAAATACTTAGAAGAATTCAATGCCTGGATGTGCCATAATTTTCTTCAACTGAATAAAAACAAAACTGAAGT
>NW_015151682.1:203581-204519 GCF_000732505.1 Cyprinodon variegatus
GTTAAATAGTTTTAGAGCTCTGGCTTGAGTTACCATCTCATTATAATGAGATAGTAACTCAATATAATGAGATACTATCTCATTATATTGAGATGGTGCCATGGCTCCTGAACTCCACTCCACCAGGGCCTGCAATGAATTTGCTAATTTTTTTACTGAGAAAATCCTAAAGATCAGAGGATTAGTTTGTACATCCATATCAAGTTCAGTACCAAAGTTGTCTCCAACTGGAATTGATCTTGACCAAATGTCCCAATTCAGCCAAATAAACTATAAAAGCTCAAATTCAGCAGCTACGTTTCTCCTCCTGCTGCCTTGATGTTCTACCCACAGCTTTCTTTAAGAAAGTTTTGCCTGTCATTGCGTCTGATTTGACTTAGATAATAAACAAGTCCCTTCTATCAGGTGTTTTCCGGCAGTCCCTAAAAACAGCAAATATCAAACCACTGCTGAAAAAGAACAATTTAGACAAACTACTACTCCAGAACTACAGGCCCATCTCAAACATCTCCTTTATTAGTAAGATTATTGAAAAAGCTGTGCTTCAACAATTAAACACTTTCTTAATTATGACCAGCTGCTTTGACATTTTCCAGTCAGGTTTCTATGCTCACCACAGTACAGAGACTGCCCTTATCAAGGTGTTAAATGACATCCGTATAAATACAGACTGTGGAAGAACCACAGTGCTGGTTGTATTGGACCTCAGTGCAGCATTCGATACTATCGATCACTTCATCCTGTTAGTGCGCCTGGAAAATTGGGTCTGCCTCTCTGGTACAGCTCTCAACTGGTTTAAATCGTACTTAAAGGACAGGGACTTTTTTGTATCAGTAGGTAACTTTACATCAGAGATGACAAAAATCACATGTGGGGTTCCCCAAGGGTCCATCCTGGGTCCACTCCTATTCAATATCTACATGCTCCCTCTTGCTCAG
>NW_015151682.1:206221-207008 GCF_000732505.1 Cyprinodon variegatus
CCTTCGACTGTTCTAGTTAAACAGTTCAACTGAAAAATCATTAGTTCAACTTTTTTATTTTCTTTAGTCCAACTGTTGTTAATGTTCTTTTTTGTTTCTGCATTTTTTTTCCAACTTGCTTTGATTCTGTTTTATTTTCCTATATCTTAATCATGTAAACCACTTTGCATTGTCTTTTTACTGAATTGCGCTATACAAATAAATTTGCCTTGCTGTGCCTTGCCTTAATAAGCAGAATCCAAACAGCAGTTCAGAGACAGAAACAAGTCAAAATCATTCTGACTGAGTTGTAACTTCATTTATCTGGTGATAGAGAGGTACTGAGGACCACGTGTGCCAACTTGAACTATACCATCAGATCTGTGAACCAGAACCCCTGTGTCTCTTTCATGTTGCCAGCAAAACCGTGATGATGTGGCAAGGCATACGGGAGATTAATGACTACAATCAATTTCTTAATCAATATTTAATGATTTATTGTGTCAAAAGTTTTTTTTAGATCAATCAATACATTAACTGCAGATTTCTTTCATCAATTCAATGATGGCCATTGCTGTAGATCTTTGTGATCTAAACTCATACCGACTTTCGGAAAGCAGTTAATGTTTATTGATGATCAACAAATAATTTCTCTAAAATTTTGAAAAACTGTGGAAGTAGAGAAACTGTTAGGAATCCAGTTTATGTGGGTTGTTTTTGTGTTTGTCTCTCCCTCCACCACCAGGTGGTGCCCTGTCCTCGTTGGTCCTCCTGCACACCTGCGGCTCGTTTGGTTCATCACTGAGGA
>NW_015151683.1:0-6035 GCF_000732505.1 Cyprinodon variegatus
TGGTTTCTATTGAAGGTATGAAACACTTGAAAGCATTAAATATAATTCAAAAGGAATTTTTTGTTTAAGCATGTTTCTAAAATGAACAAAGATGCATTGGCTACCCTTTGATTGTGAGTCAATCTCATTCGTTCCAGATTGGCATGTAAAGCCAACAGGGGATGAAGGATGGAACCAAGGAGTGGAAAAGAGTCACCTGTCCTTAGAAACTGGTTCACAGTTCTTATATTGTTAGTATTTTTTTTAAGCATTTTGAACCCTGCAATCTAGATTTAATAAATCCCGATTAAACTTATTAATGCAGGCCATATTTTCTATTCTATTATACAGTCTAATTGTCATTTCAGCACCTCACTTTTTCAGTCTTTTTCAGACTTTCTAGACATAAACTCTGATGTATTGATCAGTGATGGATGCTCCTCTCCCTCCTCATGTCCTCAGCTGTTGATGCATGGAGCCTGCTTTGGCAGGTGCGCATATAGAGGAGGATATGGAGCAGGAGACCTGAGTGGAAGCACAGACTGAACAGCTAGCTAGGCTTGAGCCCAACTGGAGCCATTCAGAAAGCATGCCTAAAACAGAAGAGGGGAGTGCACATGCATTGGGTGATAGTTGATATAGGGTAATATGGGTAATATGTGTGTGTGTGTGTGTAAAAGGGAGTTAATTAATGAATTTTTTAATAGATTTGTTTTTCCCACCACATAGTACAGAGATAAGCGATAAGAAGGTAAAAAATATAAAAATGTAAGCAAGTGAGGAGAGAAGGGAGAGTACCGTAGAGCAGGCAGAAAGACGGAAGCATAAAAAATCTGCAGGTGATTTTGGGGCAAAAACAAGCACACCCTCAGAATGCGTCTTCTGCACTGTTGTTCCATATCCAAGTGGCTGGAATAGTGTACAGGAACATCTGTGTAGAGTATGGGCTAGAAACCCAAAGGTCAAAGTGGGAAACACCCCCAAAGATGGTAGAGTATGGCCGAGCCAAGATCCTGTGAGACTCCCAGCTACTGACAGACCGAATGGTGATGGAAAACCAACCAGACATTGTGGTGGTGGACAAAAAGCAGAGGAAAGCCGTTGTGGTTGACATAGCAATACCAAGTGACTGCAACATCAGGAGCTGCAAGGCCACAGCGTATCTAATAGAGAGAGGGAATTGTTTATCCTATAGTGATTGTTTGGGATAAAATAAATAGTTCTCATAACATCTAGATTATTTCTCAGGGATTGTTTCATGACATTATGTGTTATTTCCAAACTGTCTGTCTTTGTTTTGGGAAGAGTCCTTCACAGCCTTTCTGCAGGTTTAATTATTGAGAAACAAACACTTTCTAGTCAGAACAGGGCTGCTGAAAGTGTTGCTACAGAAGCCTGTATGTTGAGTTAAGGGAAAACGGTGACTATTTATACTGACTCTAGTTATGTTTTTTGGGTGGCTTTTGATTTTGCATTGCTTTGGAAACATTGTTCAATCTTGAAATCAGATAGAAGGGCAATTTTGAATGCCAAGCAAGTTTCTGATCTTTTGGATGCAATTTTCTTACCTAATATCTGCACACTATTCTTCCACAGATATTGTGTCTCGTGGAAAAAAACAGAGCAGATGCTGCAGCAAAGCTCGCAGCTTCTGTGTCTCCTCTTTTCACTTTGCTGCAGACCACTGACACACACACACTCATTTATAATATAAAGAATAAAGTTTTATGGGTAAAACAGAAATCATCACAAAAAAATCCTCTTTTCTAAGCTCACCTTTCCTACTTATTTGTAATAGCCTACTAAGGATTTTTTTTTAAAGAGCATAGTTCACTTTCTTTGCACCAGAGGGCAGCATTGTCTGTGTAAACATAATATAAAGTTGTTACTGGGACATGAAATCATTTTGAGAAGAGAACTGGGTTTGAAATATTTTTCCCTGCAGTTAAACAAAAAAAATTTTGTTTTGTTTTTTCCCCTCAAGGACTGTTTAACCTGAAATGATCTGTTTGGTTTTCTGGTCTTTGGACCTTAGGCCGGGTTTGCTTTGTCAGTGTCAGACTTGCTCCCTGAGCTTACAGTTCCTGTTGTAGTCTTGCCTTTTCTTGCTAAAGTAAATTTTGTAAAAGTAAATATCAGGGATACAGGTCTGGGTTCAAGCTAAGGCACGCACAATACAAAACACACATTCCTGTAACGCAGCATACCATTGTCTTACAGCTGCCTCTCATTGAAACACTGCATTGCTTGAAGATGTTTTGCACTGTAGCCTGTTGCCAGGCAAAGTGTCTTTACTATTACCTCAAACAATCCTCACAAATCAAGACTCTGTGGATGAATGTTGGATCAATTTGATATTTATACATTTTCTTACTTTAGCAACAGACTTTGATGTATTTAACTCAAAGTACTGGATAAAAGTAAGTGGAAGAAAAAAATATACATGCCTTAATGATAAGAAACGTTTTTCAAAATCTGAAAAAAAATTGTAATCAAATGTATTCTGATACGCTTAGATAAAGTCCAATGTACGGGACAAAACATTTTTTTCAGATAGCACAAGTGAACAAATGGCATCATAAGAACCAAGCAACACAACAAAAAGGTTTGAAAGAAAGTTGTGGATACATTTAAAGTTCAATTAGGGGAGTGGCGACCTGGTAGTTAGGGCATAGAGCTTGGAATCCTGAGGTTGTGAGTTTGAAACCCGCTCCCAAAGACTGCCACTCTGGGTCCCTGAGCAAAGACCCTTATGCCCCTGGATGCCGAAGAAAATGGCAGCCCACTGCTCCCCAAGGGGATGGGTTAAATGCAGGGAGTGAATTTTGTTGCGCTGTACTTGTGACAGTCTAATGACAATTAAATGCTGGAGTTAAAAAAAAATAGTTATAGCAAACAATATAACAACGTTTTAATAAGTGCCACACTTAAATAATTTTACCTGAATAATGAATGAGTGTGGCACAACAGCGATCCAACAGAGGCACTGTCAGCAAAACAGAGAGGGGGCCATGGGTAACCCTTGGTTCATGCAGAACTATCTATTAAAAAAGGAATAAATACTCATTCTGTTCACAAACCAGACTGTTCTACTCATTAAAGCCATTAGAGGTACAATATGAAGTTTGTGAGAACTAGATACAGCATAGTTTTATATAAATTATTCAATTAAAGATGGGCATATAGACTCACCGGCCACTTTATTAGGTACACCTGTCCAACTGCTCGTTAACACTTAATTTCTAAGCAGCCAATCACATGGCGGCAACTCAGTGCATTTAGGCATGTAGACATGGTCAAGACAATCTCCTGCAGTTCAAACCGAGCATCAGTATGGGGAAGAAAGGTGATTTGAGTGACTTTGAACGTGGCATGATTGTTGGTGCCAGAAGGGCTGGTCTGAGTATTTCAGAAACTGCTGATCTACTGGGATTTTCACGCACAACCATCTCTAGGGTTTACAGAGAATGGTCCGAAAAAGTAAAAACATCCAGTGAGCGGCAGTTCTGTGGGCGGAAATGCCTTGTTGATGCCAGAGGTCAGAGGAGAATGGCCAGACTGGTTCGAGCTGATAGAAGGGCAACAGTGACTCAAATAACCACCCGTTACAACCAAGGTGGGCAGAAGAGCATCTCTGAACGCACAGTACGTCGAACTTTGAGGCAGATGGGCTACAGCAGCAGAAGACCACACCGGGTGCCACTCCTTTCAGCTAAGAACAGGAAACTGAGGCTACAATTTGCACAAGCTCATCGAAATTGGACAATAGAAGATTGGAAAAACGTTGCCTGGTCTGATGAGTCTCGATTTCTGCTGCGACATTCGGATGGTAGGGTCAGAATTTGGCGTCTACAACATGAAAGCATGGATCCATCCTGCCTTGTATCAACGGCTCAGGCTGGTGGTGGTGGTGTCATGGTGTGGGGAATATTTTCTTGGCACTCTTTGGGCCCCTTGGTACCAATTGAGCATCGTTGCAACGCCACAGCCTACCTGAGTATTGTTGCTGACCATGTCCATCCCTTTGTGACCACAATGTACCCAACTTCTGATGGCTACTTTCAGCAGGATAATGCACCATGTCATAAAGCTGGAATCATCTCAGACTGGTTTCTTGAACATGACAATGAGTTCACTGTACTCAAATGGCCTCCACAGTCAACAGATCTCAATCCAATCCACATCTTTGGGATGTGGTGGAACGGGAGATTCACATCATTGATGTGCAGCCGACAAATCTGCGGCAACTGTGTGATGCCATCATGTCAATATGGACCAAACTCCCTGAGGAATGCTTCCAGCACCTTGTTGAAGCTATGCCACGAAGAATTGAGGCAGTTCTGAAGGCAAAAGGGGGTCCAACCCGTTATTAGCATGGGGTACCTAATAAAGTGGCCGGTGAGTGTATGTTCCATTAATAAACAAATTATTTAAATGTTAATCTACCAAAAGCCAAAGTGTCTAGTATTTACATAAGTCAAGATCTTAATCCAGTCTCATATATATATTTTTTTTTTTTTTTTTGTTATTTTGAAAAACAACTCAAAAGAAGATGCATTCCACCCTCTTGAGACTTCTATTAATAGAAAGAAGTTAAAAATCACTCATATTTTTTCCCACCAGTTCATAAATGAAATTTTAAAAAAGTGAGAATAATTTAGCGGGGTGTCAAGAAGCATTAAATAACTGAGATATTTATCTAATTGGTTAAAATCAACGAGCTCTTGTTCTTTATTGCTGTAAGTAGATGGGCTTAAAAGCGTGTATCTGTAGTAATTGATGCAGCAGACAGACTAGTTGGAAAGAAAATGGCCAGATCACCTGCTAATTTTTTTGCCCAATTTTCCTTCTCATTTGGTGCTGTTTGACATGTTGCTGCAGCAACCGCTGTTGCTTAGGTGTTACCCCTAAGCCTAGAGACTGTCAGGCATTTTGGACCAACAGTTGCTAGGAAATGTTCCGGCAAGTGCCAAAAGTAAAACACACTGACACATGGAACCCTCATGTGCTTGTGCAGCATAAATATTTAATAAATCTGAGCATTTGGGGGAAAAAAATCCAGATTACTGGATTGTGAGACTCATTTTAATATTTTCCTTAGAGGATTAAGCAAGTTTGAGACCTAACTTTTACCTCACATGCGAGTTAGGAAAATACATATTAAAAGGAGCGGGCTTCATAACTGACTCTGACTTAATGTATTTACATAAAACAAATTAGCAGAGAGCATTTCAGAAAGCCATATTGTAAACTAACAAAAAAGTACTTACATAAACTATGAACATGAGTGTAGATATAAGTCATCTTATAAAAAGCTGCATATATCAGATAACCACGTCTCAGATGGAATGTGAAGGCAGATAACTACAGAGGAAATGCCTGAGGACTGAGACTTTTCCACTGACATCTCTTTGGATGCACCACTCTGTGTACAGCAATTGACATACAAGCTTTTGATATGTTCTTCAAGATAATCCGACCTGTGACGAAGCATAACAACAAAAACATCTTTAGGGAGTCAGTATTTCCCATTTAAAACTGTAACTAGGATAACTCTTTAGGCCATATAAAAAGATGATAATGCTCTCAGAAAGCGCAAAAAACTAGACCACCATCTGTTCAAGGCTATCGCTGCAGTCTGGTTCATGCTTATCAATAATTAGTATACTCTTTGCATTTTATTTGATATGGTCAGAGTATATGATCATCATTGTTTTTGTATTGGAGCAATAAGTAGAATGTATTTAATTCTGTCAAGAAGAAAGGCTTAAAATGTCCCTTGTTTAGCAGATATCAATAAAACAGAGTCTAGATATTGTCTTAAACATCTAAACTGCTTAATGCAGTGTGTTTCCTGGGTCAGTTGGCTGGGTGATATTTTTGTAATGTAGGTTCTTTGCCACTGAGGAAATCAAGCTACACTGGTTCTCAGTTTTTTTTTTTTTTTTTTTTACAAAGGAGCTCAAAAATCAGAAAACCTTTATGTCTGAGGGGACCAGCTGAACCATGATGTTAAAATACCGTAAATTCTCTAATATAGGCCCGGGCCTTTATTT
>NW_015151683.1:6916-29809 GCF_000732505.1 Cyprinodon variegatus
GGGCAAAATAGGTTTAGTGCCACCGCAGTCAGAATTACGTCCAGGAGCAAATAGATAAAAAAACAAACAAACAGGACATGAGAACTTCAGTGACGTGGCGTCCTTGTTCCAAACAACACAGAACTGGAACCAAGCCTGCTTCCTGCATAGGGTTTTAGATGCATCTTTTTTGATCCCAGTTTTTGTGCTTGTTTATATCTTTAAAGAGTCGCTGACTATCACAACAACTGAGCTCGCTGGTATGTCTCTTGTAAACACGTCTTGTAACAGACTGCACCTTTCTAGCAGCTGTGATCCCTCTTGTGCTGTGACTATAAGGCCTTCAGACATCTTGAACTGTTATGCAAACAGAAACAGGAATAACTTTGCCAAATTGTTTAGATGTTGGTGCATATTTGCTAACAGTTGTAAATTGTAGCAGTTTGTACTTTTTTTAGCTTTAGATTATTTATATTTTATTTGAGGTATAAACAGAAAGAAACAAGTAATTTTGAAGAGGAAGGAAAGTTATATGATTTGTTTTAAATTGTTTTTTATTAAATCACATCCTGAAAAAAAAAATAAAATAAAAACATTATTCTGAAAATCCATGTGCAAAAAGTTACCTTCAGAAGTCAGGCAGTCTTAGTCATGTGGTCTACAGCAGTATATTCTGAGGGGAAGCTTTTCATTAAGAGGCAAAAGCAGCAGGCCACAAAAAATAAGTTGTAGTTCAGTCCTAAAGGCGAGTATGAGACTTGAGATATGAACTAAGGCTGACCTTACTTAAAAACAAACCCAAATATAGAGCCAGAGCTACAATGAAATGGTTTAGATCAAAGCACGTTAATTTTTTAAATATGGAAAAGGTTAATGGTCTATGAATACTTTTGTAGCAGGATTAAAAGATAAAAGCTGGACTATTTCAAACATGAAATCATTATGATTAATGCATTAACTAAGGGTTACTTGAGTTGATGATCACTCTGTTTATTGCTCCCATTTTTAACCCTTTATGGGGCAGTCAGTGAAATACTTTAAAAATAATAATTTCAAGCTAATAGTGTTATTGGAATCCAGGAAAAGACCTTTGTAACATAAAAAAAAAATATGGATATTTTGATGGCAAAAATGTATGTCAAGAATTGCCAACTTGCACGAATATATTAAGAAAAATAACAAAAATAGGTGCTTTTAAATGAAATTCACAAAAAACACTCTGCGAGTAAAAGAAACAAATTTTTTGGTACAACATAACCTTAGAGGCATTATTGCTGATACTGGTACTTACATTTTGTAGTTTTTAGAACCCAAATATAATTGTTAAATAGGGTTATTAACCTTTTAACTTTTCAATTCGCTTTTTACCCTTTTTTTCTTGACTTACCTTTTCTTCAACTTCATTTACAGTAGGTAATATATCATTCAAGGGCTCATCTAATTGGTCACATGCCAAAATAAAATGTACAGCAATGTAGCATTATCTTTGCTGAATGGCTGGATATAGATCTGCTGCTTCTAGATCTCACTGAGGGACAGAGGGGACTCCATTTCCAGAGGCATAGGCAGAAAAGTTTTATAAGGGTGGCCAGGCAATAACCAATGTACACTAAGGGGTGGCCGAAAGTAGATAGGAACCAGAACCTCACGGTCAATCTACACTGAAAATTAATGAGCAAAACATCCATATTTTCTAAATAAAGACAAACTATACTTTCCCACAGCCTTAGCTAACAAATAGATGAATATATTCAAACATCCGTGCTTTCTAAATAAAAGGTATAGTGGATGAAATTCTTTCAGGTTTGGGTTTTGGGGCAAACATCTTTTCCATTGTCATTACTTACCTACTTTTATCAATAATCATTACACATATTTATGAGTACTAATATCAGCATAAATTGATTATTTAATAAGTTTTTATTTAAATAGTTATTTATCTATGATTTCACAGAAGACTCCTAGATGACTTGCAGAGACGCATCATTTTCTCATTACCCCATAAAACACAAAATCTATTTCTGCTCGAATTCCGAACTCATTATAATGTTAGAATATTGGGGTGCATAATAACCAAAGTGTTTTTCCTTGTAAATGTTAATATAAGAAAATTTAAAATGTTTTGAATATTCCAATTGAGATTATTACTGTTGCCACATCTGAATCAGAAGAAAATAAACGGTAGGGGTGGCCAATGATTGGCTAAGGGTGGCCATGGCCACCCCTAGCCCCCATCTAGCTCCGCCCCTGCCCATTTCTGAGGAATATGTAATTGATCAAAAACGTTCACTTGCCCAATAAAGGGTTAAAGCTACCTATAAGGTAAAATATCTACAGTGAGAGCAATGTTAAACGAAGCTGAAAAGAAAGAAGTTTACATTCTCTGTAATATGCGTTATTTTTTGGTATTTTTCTTCATACACAAGATGGGTTCTTTTATGTTACAGCACTTAAGACCTCGCTCCCACGCCTTTCTTTTTTAGTGCAATGGTGGAACACTTGGTTGGGGGAAAAGAAAAGGAGTAGTGGGTTACAGTCCTGGAATGTGGAGGCGCTCCCGATCCCTGCGTTCCCGACTCTGTGGCGCGCGGGTCTCGGGCGCGCGCGCAGCTCACACACACACGTTTCTGTGGAAGTGCAGAGAGGAGGCAGGGAAGCGTCGCTGGAGCGGGGAATGATGGCGGAGAGCGAGAAGGAACAAGTTTGATACCGGAGCCAAGCTGGAATCTCGGGCGAGCTTTTCGGCGTCTCACTCGGTAAAGCAACTAGGTGAGTTTCAGAAAAACTACTTATTTACGTTTTATTTCCACAGCAGACTGAGTTTGACCGCTGCGAACTACTTAATCGAAGCGCTCTTGAAACGCAACAATGAATCGTTGGAGGCTGAAGTACTAACATTGGGGCTCTATTGAAGTGTCGACAGACTGAGGTGAACTTTGTGTCGCTCTTTATCTGACGGTGGAGTTGCCAGCGGTACCAACACAGGTTCATCTATAAATTTAAGGCCCACAGGCGGTTCTTTTTTTTAGTTAGCCTCGACCATAAGTAGTTGAGGTGAAGTTTAGCTTAAGCTAGGAGTTAACTATTCAAATGAACTCAACGGCTGTGCTGTTGAGCTAACCTTCAAATCAGTGTTACGTTGCACCTGAACTGCTTCTATTTTTATACTAAACGTAGTTTTATTAAATCAATGTTTGGGTTCCAGTTTCAGAGGATTGCAGTAAGGTACCAAATTCAACCTCTTTTAAAGCTTGTGGGGGGTTAATTAAAGAAAAATACGATATAAAGTACAACTACTTTACGCAACTTTAACACAAAAACGGGTAAAATTGCTTTGAAAAATAATTTACAGCCTTAAAAATTAGGAATTTGGTTTTAGCATTTTGAAAGTCTAGATAAGTATGGGGAAACTGAATATAGATTGAACGTACCTGACGTCCCTCCCTCTTTGCAGAGGACAAGTTTAACACTTTATCTGCTGGCAGTTGGATATATTTAGTTTAATTTGTGCCAAGATGAAACCAATTAATTAATCAGCCAAGCACGTCGGTTTTCTTCTCTTAAATGACTATTGTGAAGTACCCGGATGAGATATTTTATTTATGGCAAAAGTTGATTAAGCATTAATGGTATTACAAAAAAAGGAAATGTTTCTCTTTTTAGGCTTTTTAACTGGGTTTGGTATAGATTTTAAACAAATTATCAGAAAATATAATTTTGTGAGGTGATCTTAAGTATCTCTCTCTCTCTATATATATATATATATGTTACCTGGAATAATTCAGACTAGATTTTTTGATATGTTAGAGATCTGAATTAATTCAATTTTGTCAAGTCTTTAGCCAAATAGATGTACAATGGAGTGACATTTGTTCACCACACATCCAAACTATAAGGCCGATTAAGATTTGTTCAATATCATTTTTACAAAGAAACTGGAAGTTGACTGAGTTTTTATCTTTAAATACTTTTAAATTGAAAGTGAAAGAATTTGAAGCGGCCTCAATGATCTGTAATTGTTTTACTTGATATGTTTTTTTATGTACCTGTCATTTGATTTAATGCATCTCTGTTTCTTATGTAACTTTGCTGCTTCTTGGCCAGGACTGCCTTGAAAAAGAGGTTTTTAATCTCAATGTGATTTTTTCCCCCTGGTTAAAAAAAAAAAAAAAATGAATTGTCGGAAAAAAAAAAAAAACTCTTTTCATAACAATTTGGAAATAAAATATGGCACTTAAAATCTGAAAATGTCTGATTTTGTAGTACTCATAATGCATATATGAAAATCAAAAATTAAAAGCATACAAAAACATTCTCAGTTAAAAGCCAATCTAAAGTCATATATTTTTTTTTAGATATTTTTGTTTTACATATATCTACAAAAGAGGACATTTATAAGTGTTATTATTGGAACACTGATCACAACATTTGAAAACAAGTTATCCTTTTTGCTTTTCCTTTAATTTCTTGCCTCTGTCCAAAAAAGAAAATTATATAGTGAAAAGATGCTAACAACTTTAAGTTGGATTTTTTTTACCTTTTTTTTATTGATGGTAAATTCAGTTGTATAAACAATCCCGCCCCCTTTTATAATCGACCAATCACATTCACTTTATTCACTCGTGTAAAGTCGGGCACTACTCGGGAGAATTCGGAACTGCAGCCGTTGGAACAGCCACTTCCATATGACTTTAATAGCCACAGCAAATGACATTATTTGATTTTTTTTTTATGTTGTCATGTAGATGTGTCGGTAGTATTGCATCCTTAAACCAACACTAAATAGCTTTCCAACCTTCAGATTATTTTCATAACTTTTGTGATTATATGTTGACTTAAAACTAGTTGAATGACACCTATGTCATGGCCTGAGGGGGTCTGTATCTGTTTTCTCCATTCCTTATAAAGACAGAAGTTGATGATACTAAATTTCCCTAAGGGACTATATATTTGTGCAAGTCTGTAGGTTTGATATTCAGGGAATGCAGTGGTTAGTGGAGTAAGTAGGTACAAAGCCAAACCAAAGTTTATTTTCAACATCGCCATATGATATTATATATTATGATATATGATATTGTTTCACCACAGTTGGATTCATTACCTCATCGGTGTTCATATTTTACACAGCCACTGGACACAGAAATGTAGTTCAGTCCAACTGCAGGTGACCAGCAGGATTTTACCACAAAATGAGTGTTTTTTGTCGTCAAGGGGGAGCCAAAATCAGTGAATGTTCCCTTATGATGTTCTCTGACGTTAAATTGAAGAAGTTCTGTTCTGGATCCATTTGATGCTAAAAGACTTTTCTTGTTTTCAGTGTAATATTTCCAAATTTCACATGAGAGTTTTAGACCCTTAAGGGAAATAATTTTTGTTAATAATGAGGTTGTACTTTAAATGCATTTGTATAAAGGTACTTTTTGTTGTTTTTCAGATGACTTCACTTGAGTCGAGAAAACAGTGCTCCAGAAAATCTCTGCTGGACCCATGGCAATGGTTGCCTGAACTTGTACTGTAGTTCTCCATAAAAACATTTGCAAGAGGTCATTTGTTTTAAAACCAAGCTGCAGGAATAAACAACCAAAATGATCAAAACGGAAAGCAAAGGAGGGGAGAGGAGCCTAAGAAGTGCGTCACCTCATAGAAACGCATACAAGTCTGACTTCCATGCCATTAAATGCACCTTCGATGGGACAAAGCCTGAGGATACATCCAGATCGTTTGCAAATGGATCCAATGAAACCAAGGAAGAGTCGCGGGGCAGGCCTTTTGGAACCAGAGTGAATAAGATCAAGAACATATTCCTACAAATGGATGGACAGCAACAGGAGTCTCAAGAAGGGAAACCAGCTTTAAAGTCTGAAGTTCCACATAGTTCACCAACAAAGCTGCAGTTCCCAGTCAACACTCACAGAGTTCATTTGAACAGCTCTTCAAACCCTGAATTCCAAAATTTAGATAAAACACCCAAAGGGGAAGATGTTGAGATTGACAAAGTGGCTTTGGCCGAGAAGTTTTCTGTGACCAGAAAACTCTTTGAAAGAGGGATCAAAGAGCAGCCGATAGCAGAAAAACAGTCCACAACGAGAGTGGTTCATCGGTTCTCCCTTGGAAGTACCTCAGATGAAGACAAAAGCACAAGGAGACTGTCAGAAAGCAAAGAGAGTGCTGCCAAACTGCAGCAAACTCATACATCTCCTGCTAAAACTTGCTCTGATGAGTTAGCTGATGGCGAAAGAAGGCATGTGTCTAGAGTGTCACTCAATGCAGGGCCTTTGTCAAAGAGGTTAGAAAATTATATAGTAGAGAATGACTCAGATGACAACAACACATTGGTGGGGAAAGGAGGCGTGGCATCGGCTAAACAACACACTACCGCTCAACACACGCAGCCTACATTTGTGTCCACAGCTGGTTTACACAAACCTACTTCTCCTGTTAAGGAAGCTACTGACTCTTCTTCAGTCAATATACTCATCAAAAATAAAGACAACAAATCTGGATCATGGGGATCAAATTTAGGTAATAAATCAACAATGCCAGCTATTGTTACTGGTTCCTCAATGGCAAATACAACTCCAAAACTTTGCTCATCAGAGCAACCGACCTTAGTTACCCATGACAACAAGTTCCCCTCCTTGTCTGTTGATAAATTTAATAGGACATCTGTTGGTGATAGAGGTAAACCGTCTAGTTCCCCCCCAAGGGATGAGGAACAGCCTTTGCTGTCAGCTGGTGGATTGCTAAATAAACAGGCAGAAAAACCCAAGAGTAATGATGGCCCAGCTCTTGGCCAAACAGGGCCTGACTCCAGAGGGGGGAGCACAGTCCGAGCCGAACTGGTGGTGGTACAGAACGAATCCTCTGACAGCGAAGAGGACGATATCGCTGAAGATAATGTAATTGAGAAAAAGGAATGCGTCAAAGACCTACAGAGAGGCTTTCAAACAGGACAAAGCCTCAACCCTGCTCATCAGAACCTTTCACAAGAGGATACAGATGATGAAAGGGAGGGAGATGCCTTAGATGGTGGTTTAGAGAAGGAGCATGAGGGCTTAGTTGTGAGTCAGGATTGTAACAATACCTACGAAGATGATGAAGAAGCAGCGGAGGCGGATGATACACCAGAGAAGCAAGTGGAGGAGAACAGTCTTGATAGAGTCTCTCCTGTGGTGTATGGTATAGAGAATGCAGCATTTGTGGATGACAGAGATGTAGACCAGGTCATCAGGGAAGAGGAGGAGGAGGAGGAGGAAGATGAGGAGGAGGAGCAAACCGATGGGGATTATGACGACATTTATGAAGTCCCTGGTCTATCAGAGGAGGATGAAGCTCCTCCAAAAAGGAAAATCAAGTTCTCCACTGATCCCATTTTGGTAAGTGTTACAACTAACACACTGTTTTGTTTTGTTTTTTGGCTTAAATACCAAAATATGTTGTACAGTGCTTTCAACATAGACCACAGTCTCACTGACTCAGCGATGGTGTCTGACCTGGGAGTTTGCTGTAGGCTGAGAACAACTTAGCAGAGGCTGAGAATGAATGCTTTTGTCTGCTATGCTGACGTCACAGCTGCACAACTATGTCATCAGATAAAATCTGCCACTCTACAGAGAGAAAAAAATGTATGCTTTATAAAATCTTTAACAGGAAGACGGGCGGTTTGACAGCTTAGTTTCTTAATCTCATGAGAGTTGAGAAAGAAGTTTGGAGACTAGGCTTATGTATTACTAACAGTATTTTTGGAAAATGGTGTTGATTTTGCAAAGTTTCTCTGAATCCAGGGCTACAGATTAGAAAAGTTGCAGTCAGGTGTTTGGGTGAAAAGTTGCACCTTATAGTAAATAATTTCAACCCGTCTTGAGTGGATGTTTTAGTGAGTTAAGCTGTTTCCAAGCATGCAAGATTGTCTTAAAGTCTAAAAGCAAACATTTGCTGGACTGAATGCTTTAGTGGACTGATTGCATTATTTGATTTGAAAAATCTGTAACATATTATTAAACCATGTAGTTGTTTCTTTTTTGTGTTTTTGGTTTATTTTGGCGGGGATGTAGTGAATCAACCTGCATGTTTTTTATATATTTTTCCTTCCCGAATTTAGGTTGCTTTCTTTTGTATTTGGCAGTTCTGTAGGTTTGCATTGATTTAGTATGGAGGACAGAAAAAAAGTGTTTTGAATGAGCTATGCGTCTTTTTAGTATGCTTCAAAAATTATGCTATCTTTTGTACACCTTACCGTTACTTCATATTTCCCAGCATTACATTTAGTTTTGCTAATTTCTCCCACTGTCCCAAAGAATGTAGCTGGTTTTACTTTGAGTCTGGCATGCCAGTCTTGATTTGCTAGTTGCATGAACTTTCCCTACCTTTGATTCCCAAACCTGATTTACTGACAGGTAGTAGAATGATCTAATAAAAAGTAAAAAAAATAAAGCAGGTGTGGCTGAATTGCACCAATATGTAGAAATAATGGCAAGTTTTTCCTATATTTTGTACAGTTACGCTGCTGGATATACTGCCAAAACAATTTTTAGTCATTTGGAAAGGAATAACCTCCCTTTGCCTTTTTTGTTTGTGCGATGTGTGCAGCTTTCATTGCCATTTTTGAACAGTAGTGATGGCAGTGTTGGTCTGTATTTTAAGACTGGTTGTAGAAGAGTCTCTAGTGGAAGAGCGTTCCTCATAAAACTGTTACCCAAAGTTTATGTATTTATTTTTAAACTGTCATGCAAGTCTGGCCTCGTAAGCAGTGCTTTTCAGTCTACTAGTCTCAATTCGATTTAAAAATACTTTATTGATTCCCAAAAGAAATTTAAATGTTATTGTATCATGTAGCAACCTTCACTTTTTTTCCTAAAAGTTGCTGTAGGTGTTGATAACTTAGGAAGGAGGGATCTTTTTTATTGGTTTGTCTTGAAATGGGTCTGAAGAATTCTTTGAGTGAAGGCACTTGGTTGGTGTTTTTCAGTCTTTTGAAGAGGATGCATTGCTCACTGTGGTCTATCGTTTTCTTTTATGAAGAATTCTTCTTTTGAAAATCGCCTCAGAGATTTTAGAGGAGTTCAAAGAACCAAGAACATTTTTCTTTCAGCCTACTGAAAAGTTTTTTAAAATAATTTGCTCGGAAGAAATCACACTCCCCACAACAGCATTATAGAAGATGTGTAGCATTTTGCTGCAAACACTGAAGGATCTGAGCTTCCTTAGGAAGTGCAGTCTGCTCCTTCCCTTCTGGTTGATGACTTTACAGTTGTGTCTCTAGCTAAGTCTGTTCTCCAGGTGAACATCGAAGTATGTGTTCTTCTCAATCACCTCCACTTCTTTTCCTATGGTGTCAATAGGATTTAACTTGTTCCTGTTTTTCATCTGCGATCTAAAATCATCTCCCTTGTTTTGTTTATATTCATGATCATATGATTGTTTTCACACCATTTCACAAAACTGTTCACCAGCTCCCTGTACTCAGCTTCTTGTCCATCTCTGATTAACCCAATAACTGCAGAGTCATCAGAGTATTTCTGCCAATTGGAAGTCAGAAGGGTACAGAGTAAAAAAAAATGGTGAGAGTAGTGTTCTCTGTGGTGTTCCTATGTTGCTGATTGCTTGATACTTGGCCCTTAAGTCTCACAAACTGGTCTGCTTGTGAGGTGATCTTTGATTCTGGTGATTATTGCTGCCTCTAGCTGAGTCTTCTGGAGTTTCAGACAGAGTATATCCGAATTAATCATTTAAAAAGCTTTCAAACGCAAGCAAGTACATCTTACATTGTATATGTTATGTTTACAGTAAACAGTATTTATACCTCCTCTGTTTATATTCAACCATTCATTTTATTGTGAAAAAACAAAAGCGCCTGCTATTCTTCTTCTTGTTTGGGAAAACCACTGCTGGTGAGGTTTAGATCAAACAAACTTTTGCAGTTTGGTGACGAGCTGCTCTGTATAAATTGGAGGTTATTGAGCCATATGATAAGTGCTTTTATACATGTGACAATATTGCATGTATGTCTTCAAATGTATCCACTCAGGGAGCTGGTTTCTATAGAGGACCTAGAGAATAACTGAAAACGAATTGTAAATTGTATTGTTTAATGCGTTATTAAATATTTAAATTTGCAAATGCTTTTTTCTTTTAAACTTTCTTTATGAAGATTTAAAAACCCAATTCCTAAATCTGATAGTAATACCTTTCCTAATTACACATTTAAAAAGACAATTCCAGTTCTCTCATTGGTTAGACCGCCACACTTCACAAAATAACCAAAAAAAAAAAAGAGCTGGTTATATCTAAGGAGCAAAGTGTTAGACTTCACTAGTTTTCAGTGGGTTCAGAGACTACTGAAAACCACAGGAAAGATAAATGGAGAGGGGAAAGTAAAAAAGTTAATGGGGGAAAAAAGGATTTTAAAATACAAGGTGGGAAAAAGGAATTACCTTGTTAAATATGTGATTAGGAAAGGTATTTATAATCAGATTTAGGAATTTTTGTTTTTAAATAGTAAGGATAGTATTTGAAAATAAATTTGTAAATTCCAGTATTTAATGACGGATTACTAAATAGAAAATTACAATTCCTCTTTAGAATTCAATTTAAAATGTGCAATTAGAAAATGCTTTTCACTCTGGATTTCAAGTTGCATAACTTGAATGTTACATTTGAAATGGCTGCTTATCATTTTCAATGACTCTCTAGAATCCTCATAGGATATCAGAAGTAGATGGTTTTGCAGCCGCTTCATCGTAATGGGACCCTTAACCCCCAAAAAAGCTTGTCATATGCACTCAAACCCAGCTTTGTCTGGATGAGGCTCATTTCATTTCACCTGCCTACTTTCCCCAGAGTGCTGTGCTAGATCTGAGTTTGTTGAAATCATAGCTCATTCTGTCAGATGTATTTCTACTTATACTGATCAAATATCTATTGCGATATCCATTATGGTTTTATGGACCAGCCCTAACCACAACTGATATTCTTTCACTGCTTTCCATCTAACAAAAATTTAGTTAAAACAAAAAATTGAAACAAAAAAAAACTGCCTTGTATTCCAAAACATTTTTCAACATGTTTATTCAGCCCCTCAAATCATGTTATGTCAGGGTGTGGACCCTCATCCCTTCTAATTTCCATCCCAACCATCAGGGGGTCCTGAGAGAGGGGACCAGAAGCTGACCCAGAGTGGTAACCCAAACAACAGACCGCTTTATTTGGCTGGGACATTTAAGAAAAAAAATAGTATCCCTACGATCTCCTATCAGATTTACAAGCTAAACAGCTTAACATGCATCACGTTTGTGGTTTGGCTGTTAGGTCAAGGCCTCATTGGTGGGGAACCTATTTTTCATGCTTGCATTGCTACCTAAAGCCTGGCTAGCTAAACTCACTTTACTTACACTCTACTTGACTGTTTGGCACTAGAAATGGATCCACTTGAGCTTTAGCTGACAATGAGAAAGGAAGTGCTTTGCCTTTGTAGTTCACAGCAAAATTAGATCCCATAGTATCCCAGGTCTTTGTGATAAGATAAGATGTCTGACAAAGGAAATATCATTTTTGAAGGCATGGAATTAAACACTTATAACATGTTACAGTCATATTGGTGTTTAAAAGGAAAACTTTGATGAAGATAACCTTCATCGGTGGAGCCAAATACAGAATTACTGCTGCGTAATGTGGTGAATATCCATTATTCCATATCTGCAGCAGATTGCTGAAAAGCAGAACATAACAATGTAGCATTCGTGTTTCAATCACTAACCCAGCAGGTCATTGAAGAACTCAGAACATCATATAAAGCACTGCAGCCCTCATGTGCCTCAGTTAAGGCTGATGTTCATGGACACTAATAATGAACAAGGCAAGACTTGCATCTGAGTTTCCAGTAGGAAACCACAGCTGAACTAAAAACACAAGGAAGATATTTTGGTCCTCCCGATGCATCTTCAAGATTTTTTACTCTAACCATTAAGATGTAGACCATCAAGTCCACCTGGGAAAAGTGGCTTCACCGCAAAACCTGGACTGAGAGGCTCTGTGACAGTGACTCAGATAAACCCCTTTGTAGGTGAATCCAAAAAAAACCCAGAGATGATTCCAAATTCCTTCACACTGATGTAACAGGCTGATTGTTTTTAAAATTTCATGATGGCCGTGGTTGATGCAGGGAGTGGTTCAAGTAGTTATTTGCTTTGGTATAATTTTTACATAGAACCAAACTGGTTTGGAAGCCGTTTTTGCCTTTAAAACATTATTTGAGAAATGCATGTTATTAGGATTTGTTTAAGTTGAGACAGAAATGCAGAGGAAATCTGTAACAAATGCTACAGATTTTAAACTCCAGGCATTTCAATAGATATTTATGTTCCAATAACATTTCATTATTATGCCTTATAGCTGTGCTGTTTGCTTGAGATCTTTTCCCCCCGGATGTTGTGTTTGTCACCTCACAAGCATTGTTTCTGTGTTAAATGTCTAACGGCTGAAGATGCACTTTTTTTTTTTCAGTCTAGTTTACACCCTTTTATACTACTGGATCAGTTCAACGATGTATATATTTGTGGATGTACATCAGACCTATTTTACCTTTTAAAGTCTCTTAAAGGTATATTGGAGGATGTTCTTTTTCCGGGTGGATCATCAAAATAAGTGGTCCACCTAAGTGCCTGTCATTCTGGTGATATGTTTACATAAGGCCGTCCTACATGCTCATCCCCATTTCCACTGACATTGTGGAAAAATTGCAAATCTTCTTTTGGAAAGTAAGCTTGTATGAGAAAAGCAAACAGCGAACTTTTAAACAGAGCGTGCACGAGGAAAAATGGGCTTGTGTGTGCTCTTGCACACGTTTAATAGGCTTTCCCTCTGGAGCAGGTATAGGGATGTGCATGTGCATTTTTTTTTTTTTTTAAGTAAATAGGGTGGGTGTTTTCAAAAATTCACGAAAATCCTCCACTTTACCTTTAAGGTGACATTTATTGTAAATAGGTGGTAGATAAATAAACTGGAAATAACAGAAAGCTAGACGCATAAACACTCTCTAGACGCATTAAGCTTTAACAGGTTCACTTGGGAAATATTAATGGAATGGAAAAATGGGGTTAAAAGTTAATAAATAAATGATCATATGTGAAAGACGATTGATTTACAATTAGGTCTTCAAACTACTGGAGAGTTAAATGAAGCACTTAAATAATTGACTGGTTTTCTAAATAGATAATGTGTCTCAACTTCATTACAACTCAAACTTTTTTCATTGAACATGATTTTTGCTGCACTTTGAAATCCTGCCAATCAATATGGAACTTAAAAGATGAAACGACCCTAGATAAAATCTGATAGTAAAGTAATAAAAGGTAAGAGTTTAGTCATTTCTGGAAGCAGGTGAATCATTGAAAGAATAGAGATGTTTGTGGCCATTTGTATTTGGCTTGCAGTTTTTTTTTTTACAGTACTTTACAGCTCCAAAACAAGTAATGAGAAAGCATGACTTCTTCTTAGTCATGCACCCAAAGGAATGTTGTCAGGGCCAAAACAAGTGTTTGAAACATGCAACCTTTCAGAGAACATAACCAAAACATTTCATGGCTGCTGTAAGGTATGACATTTCTACAGTCACATTTTTATTGAACATTAAAAAAATGCAGCATTATTTTTAGAACTTCACTGTATCAAAAATATACAGACATTTATTCTACAGAAGGAGTTCAATGTTTCCTCAGGCTTTTGTACAAGAAATAAAGAAAATCCTAAAAGTTTATTATCAGGTTTGTCCTGTTTGGACGTTTCAGAGTGTCCAAACAGGACAAAAAAGTTTTCATGTATTTGTTTAATGTTAACCTGACGAATGTTTTCATTACAACTAGAAAATAAAGTTTAGTAGGTCAAACCCTGAAGCCAGCATCTCCCACCTGCTGCCTTTGCCCAACCCCCTACTAAAGAACAGGAAGCCTCAACATTGGATTTAGCCTGACATCCAACTTATGTGTTCACGCTAAACCGAAGGTGTGGTTAGGGATCTCAGTTCATTGCATTATTTGTTTAATTTTTACTCTTTATTGTATTGTACTGTCTGTATTGCTCACTGAGCAAGCATACACCCTCTGTAATCTCATTTACTTGCTATGCATCTGCGCCACCTTTTGTGTGTAATCTCATTTGTAAATGTTTCACTTCTTGCAGGAAAAGCACAGCTTTAAGAAATGATTTGCATTACGTTATCTTTACAGAATGCATGGATAGACATGTTGGCAGTGTGTTCTAGATCTGCACTTAATACTATTAACTTCTATCTGCAGTTGAATGACTCCTTTGCTGTCATGGTTTTCTTTTCTAAGCCAAGATATCTCAAAGCAGATCTGACTTCCTTTCAGCCACCTGGGCTGGAGGGTGACACCAAAGAGCAGAATACTAATGCACTCTGCTTAGTGTTGCTTATTAACCCTATAAGCTTATTTCTAATACTTTGAATTTTTTCTCTGATCATCAAAACATTTCCACAACACACTACTAAAACAACAACTTAATTGTGTTGGGAGTTTCACCACTTTTACGTGGACTAATATAGTTTTTGTTTGACCGTTTATAGACCAACCTGTTTAACCTGTTTATAGGCTCCACCACTTTGGAAATGTGATCCTTTTCTCGAACCTTTGTTCTCACATTACGGTTTATGCTCAATGGTGATGCAACTTATCCAAACCACACTGAGTTTAGAGATTTATCACTGTCTCACTTTTCTTTTGAATGCCACAACATGCATCTAATTGCCCCTAAATGCAATATACCTCAAAGATGAACCTTTTTTAGCTTACCCTGGCTTGTTTTTTGAAAAACCTACTCTTAAGAAGAAAGACAAATGACTGATTCCTCAGGATATCAGTGTAGTTTTATTTTTCAACCTTTTTTCCCCCCTAAGAGATGAATACTCATAATGGCCTAGCTCCAGTTTAAGAGTCCATCCAAGTGGTATAATATTTTGTAGGAAGATGCATGGTGGCGGAGAAAAACCTGTATCCTATTTTTTTGTTTTCTGTCGGATACATCTAAGCCATCCTTAATTATCGGGACTTGTCACATATTGATATTGTGATAGTGATTTGATGGATCATCTGTCTCAAGTTAATTACATTGCATAGTGGATCGCAATTAAACCAGCTAATCCAAAGCATACCTCATGTTGTCATTTTTTCCATCCTTACTGCGGATGTGATGGTGGCCTGAACAAATATAGCAGCATTTTTAGACCTAATACCAATAAATTATACATCATGATTCTTTTGGATGTACAGCCGTATAACTAAGACTTAAGCACCTTTTTAGAAATGCTACAACAAAACATAGGATGATTTTTGTTGTACAAATCTTTATAGTACAATGATCTATAAAAAATAGGGATTGCATAAGTAAAACAAGGACCCAGTTTGGTGATATGTAGAAAATGTTAGCAAATACACTCTCTATGTATTTGTTATTGGAGATCCTGTATCTCAATGATTTTAAACATCCTCTGACTTTGTATCTCTACTAGTTGACTCTCATTATCAACCTGTTAATACACCTGATTAAACCAAAAAAAAAACTCTAAGTCTTTAGTATGAAAACTATTTTCGAGATTGCCGTATATATTATTTTAGAAAGGCACTTTTAATCGGGGGAAAAAACAAGCCTATGTTTTTTTTTTTTTGTTTTTTTTTTTTTTAGAAAATTACTTTAAAACTTCTTTTTTTTTTAAGCACTTACATAATATCTGCGGATTGATTGATCAGTCCAGAACATTTCAGAAACGACAACTCCTTTTGTGCTTAGAAAGCCTGGAACAATTAAAACTGCAAAAGTTAACAAAACGGTAACAAGCCAAAAAAAATAAGAGCACCCTTGGCTAAATGGAAATGACTCCTCGGTCTGACCGTTTGTCTTAACATGGTGTGACATTTCATCCAGTACTGTCTACTAGTTTGTAAAAGAAAAAATACAGCTGAGGTGCAGCAGGGAAAGTTGGTCTTTGTTCAAAAACTCAGTTTTGTTCTGGTCAAGCTTAGAGCCTTAGACTGCTTTTGTTTTGATTTGTATATCTCCTTCCTAAAACAATCCACTTCCTTGTGATGTAATTATTGTCATAGCAGCCGAGTGTTTATCATTTTAGATTCATGTGTACAGGAAGTACTAAGAGGAAGTACTAGAGATATACCTTTTGCTTCTTTTCCTGGTGTTTGTTCAGACCACTGCTCCAGCCCACACCCTCACAGCATGGTTTAATTTGTTGTCTTTTTGTGGTTCAGTTTACATTTCAGGCTCCCTGATCCAGTGGGCAGACCCTGTCTTTTTTTTTTTTGCACTGGCGATAGGTTTTCCCTGGTTTGCTTTTCCTCACAGCTGCTGACTCATTTCCCAACTCTGGTATTCTGTAGCATTAAATGGCATGGTAAGATGGAAAGAGTTTAATGTTGGGTGTAGGCATGACTGGATCTGTCTATGCATTAAAATATATAGAGTGGGCATAGGCTATTAAGGTTCTTAAACGTTAAACGTGATGTAATTGTCTGTGAAATAAAATTGAAGACTAGTTTTAAGGTTTAGGTTTAAATGTTAAAGGGGCTTTGGAGAAAATCCAAATCACTTTTAGATATGATATTACGTATTGGATAGGTGGTTTCAGTTTAATCCAGACTTTGGACTGGGCTTGTTCTGAAGTCGGGGTAGAAAATCTGTTTAGTCTGGTGACAGAAGACACTAATGAACAAATTGATTTCTGTCTTACTTACCAACAAGGATCTGATTGTGTGACTAGAGTTCAGCAAAGAACAAGTTGTTTTTTTTTTAAGGCCTGGGGGTTTTCGGTAGCATGAAAACCAGACGTGATGCACCAAGAGAAGATTAGGGGGAAAAGTGGTGCTGCTAAAATCTATTGCTATTGTTGGGTTTCACTGGTCTGATCGGTATTCTAATCCCCTACAGTTCAGTCTTTATTAGCCAAGCAAGGCCAATCTTTGCTTTAGATTACACTTTAAAAGCAGAGGAGTTTTAAGCAGTTCCACAAACTTTTGATGACCTACAAAGGTTAACATTAAAAAATAATCAGTAAAAAAAAACTAACTATGAGTAAAATAAGTGTGATACCTTTAAAGTTCTCATAGAATCTACATGCACATGTTGTGTTTTAGTTAGTTAACCTTTATGGTTACAGTAACTTTGCCAATTAAAACATCCAGCTTGGTAAGTAATTCTGGAAATTCTCCACCAGCCCCGCTTTGGGACCTCATCCAAAAGCTGCATCACAGGGAGACTGAAAGGAGGATGATTTTTGTTTTTTTTTCATTAATTTCTCAAACACTGTTGAAGTGTTTCCCACAATGAACTTTTTCATTTGATCTCATTATTTTTTTTATGTTTTTTGAAGATGCCTTATTGGAGTATTGAAACTCTAAACATGCCATTATCTAATAAGGCATCCATCTTAGAGCAATAATTATACCAAAATTATAAAAATTTTGATATAAAAACTTTTTTTTTTGTTCATCAGTAGGCTCTATCCACAACTCATTTAGTGAACAAGTTTCATTCTCAAGTGTTCTAAATTCTGTAAAAAATCTTCTTTAGTAAGTTACCTTTTGCTATCCGATTATTATTTGCTAAATTAAAAAATTAATTATTGACAGATAAATCGATTTTTATGATGATCATTAGTTGCAGCCCTAATACGATCCACATTTCTGTCTCATCATTTATCAAATAATTATCTTTGTTTTCCATTCAAAGCTGCCTCGTTTTATGCACAAAAACACAATAACACAATATCTGATATGTAATAGAAGTGAATTTCAGAACAGGTTTAAATTAAAATGTTACTCAAAACTCATGTGTCTTTGTTCTACTTTCATATCATTTAAATTTTAAAGTTCACTTGGAAGATTTCAAAGATTATGCTCTTTTGTTTAGAACTTTATGTCTATAATATCTTGGAGTTGTCATTCTCCTCCAATCCCAACATTGGAACCAAAACATGCTGTAAGTGTTCCCATAATTTCTGTGACTGAATCATCACGTTTTCATCCTAATAAGGAGAACCTCCGTTTGGTTAATCTTTTTAATAGAGCATCTGCTGCTTTTGGAGTCTGCTGTAATCTAATCTGCTTTCCTCATATTATCACATAAGCTTTGTGCGAAGTTTAACTTACTCTTGTCTCGTTCATAGCAGAGCCATGATTTTTTCATGTTTTTTTTTTTTTTTGTTTTTTTTGTATCCTTCACCATCAAAGCCTTCAACTGTAATTTATTTTACGCTGTCAAACTTTTAATAGGCTTCCCCTCTCGGGAGTGGGTACAGGATTGAGCTTGTGCTTTTTTTTTTTTTTTTTTTTTTAAGTGAAGAGGGCGGGTCTTTTCAAAAACTTGCAAAAATCCTCCACTATGCCTTTCACAGAAATGTGTCACTATTTGATGTTAGTAGAAAACCATGTTCTAAGCTGAGCTGAGTTTGTGGTTCTTCTTTAAGCCTTTTTGAGCTTTTCAACTGGATGATGTTATGTATTCCTACATGCCTACATGCATTTTATACCTGTTCCTGCCCGTCAGCAAATAACTTAGGTGATTACAAATCAGTAATGAAAATAAATACAATTTTAATGACTACTGCTTTCCTAAAATAATTTATTTTTGACAATCCCCCCCGGAGATTTTATGTGGACTTTATTTCAGATGGCTGTGATGGTTGCTCTAGTTTTTGTTCCAGGACAACTGGGTAAAACGAGCTTTGTGGACTTTGAAATACGCTTTGGGTTTTTGTGCTGTTTGACGGCTGTTTCCAGAATGTTTGTGTTTTCAGTGTGGTCTGAAATGTGGAAAAGATGAGAAGAATTATTTTGCTCTCTATCAACATGATGTATAAAGAAACGATCAAAGCCGCAGCAGAAGATATTTTTAAGCTCCAGTTTCTGAAGGTTTCTGAAAAATCAACACTGACATACATGTTTATGTTAAATGGGAAGCGGTTTTCTTTGCAAGACCCTTTGCCATCCAAGTTCCTAAAACGGTATTTGCAAAAGTCCAACAAGCTTTTGAAGAACCGTTCCCCATATGAAGCAATAATGTGATCCTGCAGGATCAGGGCTCTGATGAGAGCAGAATCTGTAAATAAAAGTCTTATACTCTGAAAGCAGCAACAGTTTAGACGTTGTGCAATTATTTAGCTTCAAGATATATTTTTGTCACGTGTTCCTTTTTTTTTTCACACTGAGGAACAATTTTCATCTGCACATATTCATCTTTGTTTGATTAGCTCTTCACAGATGTGCCCCAGTTTCCACAGTGCCTCATGATCATCACCACTACTGCATGTCTGTTCTTTGTAGCTGCAACCATAAAAGTCTTCTTGAGATGCATCCAATATTTTAAGCAACCCGCATGCTAATTCTGAAATCGCTACAGCGTATCAATAGGAAATTCTTTTCATGTTTTATTGTTATTACATTTGCCATTAAACTGAGGCTGCAAGTAAAGCAGGCTGATGAGTACCAAATGGTTTTATGGAAAGTTTCAGATGAGTGCAATTACACCATACTTTTTTAACTTAAAGCCAGTAGGACAGTATCCCCTAAATGAAAATTATATGTGCAAAAACTGAACTAAACTGTTATTTTAATATTCTGACTTGCGTAGGTCTTTAGTACCTTCTCCAATGAGGATTATGATCGCAGCAATGATGATGTGGACCCAGTCGCAGCATCTGCAGAGTACGAGCTGGAAAAGAGAGTGGAGAGGATGGACGTGTTTCCTGTGGAGATTGAGAAGGGTGAGTCCAAAAGAACCTTTAGGGTATTGAGCAAGTGAATTTATGAGGAGTGTGTCAGCAAAATAATGAATTTATATTTTACTGGCACTCCTACTAGAATTGTATAAAATATTTCTAGTCTTAAAGTTTTGGCCCACTAATGTCAAGATGTGTAAATTCCCCCTTTTCTTTAAAATCTTGTTTTATTATTTGCCAAACATTTTTTTACAGCATATGAAAATGTACAACATTGATTTATAATTGCTTAGAAACTGAGACCAGCAAATTATTAATTGGATATTTTAAACTGTTCTTAGCGTCTTGCATTACATTTCTTCACTGTAGGGCAATAAATGTATTTCTTATCATATCTGTTCGTTCCACTTGTAGACCGATATATATTTTTTGTCAATACTATCATTTGTTCTTGTCGTTTTTTGTTTTTGTTTTTTTTGTCAGTTAATGCATGTATGTGTTATATTTAGCAAATATGCCCTGAGATCCAGTGCTAATCCCCTTCATTTGCTACCGTTAATGTTATGTTTCCTTTGCTAATATTTCTTTGTTTTTTAAAATAAAGACTTTTAAAGTATTTGCTGTACTAATATTGTTATCATGTAAATGGAGAAAGAAAAGCAATATCAGCTATAAGAATCAGTCCAAAAATATTGTCAGGACATATTTATAATCGGTTAGATGGACGTCAAAATAATTGGTATCAGCATTGGCTTTAAAGAAGAAAACCATCAGTGTATTTCTAAATGATAGTTGACATTATTCTCTACAGGTTGTAACAATACACCTTAATTCAGAGTATTGTTAATTCAATTCAATTCAGTTTATTTATATAGCGCCAAATTCACAACACATGTCATCTCAAGGCACTTTACAGTTCAACCAGATCATACAGGCTCCCAAGATCTCTAAATCTTGCATTTTTCATACTACGAGGTTGAAAGAACAGAATAAATGTTTTGTTCAACCTTCCTATTATCTGTTGAAAGTCAAATTCTATCCCACAACACAAATAAACCACAAGGCTGAAAATGGACAAATTGTATTTCCTCATAATGTGATTGTTTATGCAGGATTTGGCACCTTAATGTTACAACTTCAGATCAGTTCAGTTATAACTCAGATGTTTGCAGTTTTTAAATATAATGCATTTTGTACAAAACTTTTGGGATGCATTCTCCATTATCATCCATTCTTCTAAACCATCCTTTTTCTCTTCCAGGGGATAATGGGCTTGGCATCAGTATCATAGGAATGGGAGTGGGAGCAGATCAGGGTTTGGAAAAACTTGGAATTTTTGTAAAAACTATAACAGAGAACGGAGCAGCTGAGAAAGATGGACGGTAAATAAATGGTCCAAGTATACTGCTTCACCCCCCTCCTACATTAATGAGATGTTAGACTCCTGTCCTAATTTTTCTATCACCTGAATTTAGCACCCATTATAACATTCTTCACATCTCACAGGTTTTACTTTCTTTCCCTGTAGGATACAGGTGAATGACCAGATAGTGGAAGTTGATGGTACCAGTCTGGTGGGAGTGACCCAGCTGTTTGCTGCAACTGTCCTAAAGAACACTAAAGGCACAGTGAGGTAAGTTCAACTGCTCTCCCCCTACAACAACCTAAATCTAACTATCCTGCTGGCAGCAACCTCGTCCTTTTCGTATGTCACTATGAAATGATAATGGCGAAATAATTTTTCTTTTAAAATATTTTAGGGAAGGGAAAGAGGATCTGTTGTTTTCAAAGTTTGCTTTTTCTTCAAAGTCCTACATGCTGTTCAAAATACTATGAAAATTATTTATAGGCAAATTTTACCACCTACACATTACAAAGTCTGTTCAAAAACACATTTCTAGTTTGCATATCTTAGCTTGAGGGATACAACAAGCAATGCAGTGTGGGTATTCAAAGCAACATGTATAATGCTACATTGTAAAGAATTCTTCTCTGTAAAAAAACAAAACAGGTTTCTGATTGGTCGAGAGAAGCCAGGAACTCAGAGCGAGGTGGCCCGCCTCATCAGTGAAACACTTGAACAGGAGAAGAACCAGCAGCAACAAGACCTGGATGATCCTTATGACCACTCTACAGAGGAGGTAAGTCTGCGTCATAGGGACCCTTAGAAAGATTGCTCATTACTTTGCCTAATGCTGTTTACAAAAATGTTTACAAGAGTAAATCCTGTAATTACGATAATGCAGTCAAAGCATTTGTGCAGTATTAGCCTCTGTACCACTCCCAGACCAATGCCACTGGGATCTTGCAGGAAATTAGCAGCTGCCTATGAGTAAGCCATGTGTCACAGTTCTGCTGTAGGACAAGGTTCAGTCAGTTGCTGTCTGTCCATCAGAGTCATGAAATGTTGTTCTGTCCATCAAGCCTTTGTAGACATCTAATTTTGCAACATTGAAACAATGCAAGGATTTAATAGAATTTATTATGGCAGACAAAGAAAACAAGTATCAGTTTTTGTGGCCATGCAAAGTCTGTGGCCATAGTCTTGTTATCTACAGAGTGTGTTTGCTTTTATTGCCATAAACATACCAAGCCAAGCCCCTGAGGTGACACCTGTGGACCAACCCAGTGTTGTTTGCTGTAGACATACTGATTGAGATATTTCCTCAGGACCAGGGTAAAACTAGGAGTATGGCTTAATCAATATCAAGCTGTAATAGGCCTTTAAGGTGTGTTTGAGCTCACAGTAAGTATATCTTTTAGGAGGAGAGGTATGAAGACGATGACACGATAGAAGAACGAATTCTTGGGTCCAATTTCTCTCCAGGAAGAAATGTAGAGGTGTTCGAGCTGCCTGATTCTGAGTCGTTGTTCATGCCAGGGGAAATGAACAGCTCTCAGATGGCTTTCAAATTCAAAGAGGTACAGAAAAGAATTTCTCTATTGTTGGACATCTGTTTACGATAAAGTATCTGGTATATTAGGGTAACGATATGTCAAATGTTTCTAACTTTCCATAGCTGCAACTGAAGCACAGCATTGCTGTGGCTGAAATAAATCAACTAACGGAAAAGGTAGGAGGAGTAAAATCTATCTATCTATCTATCTATCTATCTATCTATCTATCTATCTATCTATCTATCTATCTATCTATCTATCTATCTATCTATCTATCT
>NW_015151683.1:30214-56190 GCF_000732505.1 Cyprinodon variegatus
TTTTGGAACCCTTTTACTGTAGCTCTAATGCTCTCTTTACGTTCATAGTCCTCCTGGAAGGTAAACTCTGTCCTTTTGCCTTCAATTAAACAAATCTTCCAATCATCTCTGTCTCGTTTCCCCATCATTGATGAAGTAAAGAATCCTTATAGCGTGATGCAGCCCCCCATCATGATCCATTGTGGGGATAGTGTGTTCAGGGAGATATATGTAACAATAAGTTCCTACATCAAATGATGGTTAGGAGCATGGTGGTGGCAGCTTTTGGGGTTAGAACATGTGACCCATCTATAGAGGACCTGATCTCCGATGCAGCTGTGCTTGGTTCAAATACTTTGCTTCATGTCTCCCCATTCTCTCTTCAACACATTCCCTATCTAATTTTAAATAAGGGCTGGCAGAGCCAAAAATCTGAAACAAAATGCTAACCAGAAGCTGGATTGCACTTGAGTTAAAGAGTTTAATTTTGGTCCCTTCTGACTCTCCATGGCCCAAGCAAAAATACACACAAGTCTTTTAATGACTGTTTGTTTTTTTGTCACTTTACATAAATGGCAGATTTGTAGAATAAACGTAATATTGTTCCAGTTAACCAATTCTTTCACCCAAGTCATGGGTTTCTGCAGCTCTTCCAGAGTTACTTTGCACCTATTGTCTGCCTACCTAAACACTCCTTTCCTTACATGTTAGGTTATTAGTTTAGGCATGGATGCTATGCATGCTGTTTTAAGTGTCTTACATTTATTTTCTGCTTGATTTCTGTCCACAACTTTTAGTTGGTCTCTCTCAACAATTTCCAATAGAATGCTGAGGAGTATTTTACTGTATTGTGACAAAATCTGAACAGAATCAAGTGAAGTAAATAGTTTGACAAGGTGCTGCATGCTTTCATTCTAGTCATTAATGATCCTCAGTGGATAGGAGTGCTTTTTTATGCTTTATTTCTTCATAAATAATTGATGCGATCATGACCTAAGAGATTCCTCTTCATTAGCACTTATTATGAGATGAAACGACCAGTCTGGCTGGCAAGCACAGGTCTACCAGCAATGACACATGAGCTTCTTTAAACCTGTTGTATAAGGCTGTGTTCTCATTGCAGTTAAGGAAATCGGAGGAGGACAAATCTTTGTGGGAAGAAAGGGAATCTGCACTGGAGCAAAAAATTGAGGAGAGCAATGAAAAAATCTTAAAGCTGGAGAATTACTGGCTGGAAGCCCAGGCTGTGTGCAAGAGTGTGAATGAGCAATTAGCCGAGAATCAGGCTCAGTATGAGGCCCTGGACAAGAAGTACAACAAGGCCAAAAAACTTCTCAAAGACTACCAGCAGAAGTGAGTTTAACTTATTTTTCAGCTGACATCTGAGGTTAGCTTTGCTTTTATTTAAAGAAAAAAAAAGGTGTTGTTTCAGTCGTTTTACAGTCAAATAAAACCTCTATTTGTTTATCAAGTAAATGTGTTCAGGGAACTACACTTTCTATATCATCAACAGGGAAATAGATTTTGTGAAGAAAGAGGAAGAACTGAAAAAGATCCTAGATGAAAAAGACAAGTGGTACAAGGAGCAGCTGGGGAGCTTACAGAACAGGGTAAGAGTCCAGGTCAGAGAGTAAATGTTTTTGCTCCTGTTAACCTGCTGTAGTCACTAAAATAAGCATGGCTACGGCTTTGTCCACAGATTGCTGCCCTGGAGTCCAGAGGTGCTTCAGCTGTGGAATGCCATAGTGGTCTGGACTCTGCTGCTGAAGAGAGACTTGGCAGACAGGACTCGGTTTCTAACTCACAATCTAATGATTCACTGTTAGGTACGGTGCCACACTAATATTAGAAACATAAATCAATGCGTTTTTATGTACACATAAAGGCCTTCGACACAAGCAGTTAACTTAAAAAATATCAATGTAACACAGATTCCACATTCAAACCATCTATAACAAACCCAAAGAAAATAAGCAGTCAGTTTAGAGCATGTGGAAAAGGAGCATTATTAACAGGTTTAAGCTTTAAAATGCAATTTACCCATCCTTTGGTAGCTTTGAGCCCTGATGAAAGTGATACTAATCACCTTTATGTCCATTAAATCATTAAGTGTTATAAAAGCAGGTTTTACCTAGATAAGTAGGCTTTATTGTTTACTTTGTTGGCTATGGTTTATGAGGTTCAGCATGTCTGTCCTTTTACCAGTACAGCTGAGCCCAGAATTATTCATTGACTGACTGATGCTAATGCAGTTTTAATCAGCTTAATGCTTCAAAAGATAACATCGCTGAAAAGATGAAATAAAAAAAAAAAAGGGTTTAATTTTATTTTTGCATTTTAAAAATTGTTTAACTTTTTAATAATAGTTTGAAAAATTTTGCATGTTTTGCAGCCAGCATTTTGCATTTTTCCACTAGTATACAGATAATGTATCTTTAGTGATGAAACTGAAGTTGAAAGACCACCTTGTCATTATGCTGAGCTTTAGCTCCCACCACATATCCTTTATGAGATTCAACTCAGGATGTAGACTGAGCCTCTAGAAAATGTTCATACTGAAGCGAGTTGATTCTTTTAAACATAGATTTGCTAAGGGTTTGAACAACTGTGGGCTTAGCTGTAGGTCGATGTTTTTGGGCCTTGGCTTACTGCATGTGAGCACCTGGGATAACAGCTGTCTGTTGTTTGGGCAATTCGCATTGTAAACAAAAACATGTAAATTGCTTTTTGCAGCTTCACAGGTTTCAATGTTGACTTCACACAGAAACTTAGACTATTGACAAACCCCAGCCCCATAACATTTGTATGCCATTTGTAGGCTACAGATAGGTCTCTTCTTTAAAGTAGAACTATAACACTTTACTCCTCATGCTCAGACTTAGTAGGGTCACTGCTTTACTGTAGTTTTAAAGCAGTTTGAGCAAACTCTTTGTGGTACAGTAGAGAGGCTTGGCTGAACTCAAAGCTGATTCAGTGCTTGTTTTTAATGAGGAATAGAGGGACGGTTAAATATTAAGTATATAGTGATCCCTTAATGTAATATTTTTTTTCTTTCTTCAAATGTTGTTATACTTGTAGCAAAAGTATATCTGGTTCAAACAGAAAGTTGATCATAGATTTTATTACTTTACATTAGATTAGCTTCTGTTGACGTTTATTAGATGCCCTTCAGCTGCAGGAACCTCTTATGGGAAGCAGAGAGTTTTAGCAATACGAGCATATCCAACAGGGTTTTTGAATTGTTTATTTTTTAAGGCACTCGTCAAATAAAAAAAAAAACTCAACGGGGCGTGCAGGCGGTGCAGTGGTTAGTGTGCAAGACACATGTACGGAGGCCTTAGTCCTCGACACAGGCGACCAGGATTCGAATCTGGCCTGTGGTCCTTTCCCCCATGTCTCTCCCTCTGTCTCATACCCCCTTTCCTGTCAGCCTACTGTGGAAAAAACGAACCACTAGTGCCATAAAAACAAACAAAAAAGAAACCCAAGCCCCTGTAACACCTTAACGATTTAGACCCGCGTATGCCTGACATACGAAAAATCTAGCAAAAACGCTGGCATACATTGGATAATTTATTGGTACGTTTTGTATAAGTTATGAGCACGCTGAAGTACGCTGAAACACGCTGGCACCGTTGACATACGGCAAGTAAATCGAGAAGTATGCCAGCATATGCTCATACGTGGGCCATAGGTTACAGGTAAGTTATCTGATTGTTGATATGCGTTAAGTGTTAGTCACTCATAAGTTATGGTGTCTAGCTTATCCAAAACCTATCAGTAACTTGTGCATAACGTATGCAAAGGTGAGTGCGATGGATCCTCCCTGCGTTCAAGCCCACAGCCAATAAACTTACTAGCAGACATGACGCTGAAACTGCTGTAACTGCAAACCCACTCTCTCTCTCTCTGTCTCTCGTTTCTTTCTTTTTCGTTCTTTTCTTTCTTTCTCTTTTTCTTTTTTGGCAGGCAGTAAACAGCAGCAAGGTTAATACTGCGATGAAAGAAATCTTTGCATTGCTGCCCACGTCAGGACACTGGCTTGGACATTTTATGAGCATTACGCTGCCGTCCGTTATGCATAAGTTAGGCTGTCGTTTGACATAAGTTTTGGACTAGTTATGAATACTCTAATTATACGCCCAAAATTGGAAAAAATACATAGTAAGTTCAGCGTATGCCAGCGTTTTAGAAGATTTTGGGACATCAAGCATACCCTGGCTAAATTGTGAAGGTGTGACAGGGGCTTCACTTGGGTTTTTACTGGTTAAATAAAAGCTAAATTTAAACAAATATTTTTTCTATTCGTTTTGTGACCTCTTAATATCCCTACAACAGCTAAGAGAATATTTTTTTTTTTTTAGCTACACATGTTTCTTTTGTCCATTTTGAAAATGAATATCTGTCATGTTAATCAGCTTAACTCAGAAAAAAATACTCTTCATTAGCTAATGCATTGAAGAGAGTTTCTTTTATTAAAGATGGAAAGATCCCAGTATTAGACACAGAAACACCCTAAAAAACATTTGGATACATTTTCTGACCTGCTTTCTAAACTGTTTGAACACCGATTAATTCAACTGACCTGAAACCTCAATGAAGTTTTAATTATCTGTTCTACCCTGTACCTTAGAGGGCTCAGCTTCCTGCTCAATAATCGTGACCTCGAGTAAAGATGTACTAAAATCAATATAAAAAAATATTGATTATTGCTGTAATGTGATTACATGATGTGTACTGATGACATGATGAAACTAGAGCTATTAGGCTGTTGATAGATTTTTAAATAAGATTTATTTTATTTAATCTGGTTATTTCTGTTTAATGATAAAGTTAGTTTGATCTGAATCATTTAGATTAAACACACAAACAGAAGAAATCTGTAAAGAGGCAAATCCATCTTTAATTGCACTGTGTTTATTTTCTGTTTTAGATCAAGACTGGACTGAACTGGTTCCTGAAACCAGGCTCCTGGACACCAGTGCTCAGCGGGCAAAATGCCGGCTGGCTCAGATGAGCAGGCGTCAGGCTCCGTCTCGGTCCAAATTGAAAGAAACCTTAGCCAGTCCATCTCGCCATTCTCAGGTCAGAAACTTAATTTATTCCATGTTTACCCAAATCAAAGCCAAAGTGCTCAAATTATAGGCCGCCCATCTAGAGAGAGTGTGAGTAGCACGCTCACAGTAAAGGTGTGACTTTGTGCTGAAACCTGTAGTTACAGCGCTAATCCTGATTTGCTGAGTTGATCAGCTGTTACGATTTTTTAGAGTAATATGAATATACCAGAAGGTTCTGTAATGGTAGAACTCCCTAGATGAATGTAGATGAAAACTTCAGCATTGTGACATAATCCAAACACTGCTGACCAGAGCTTTATGCTACATAAATAGCTTTTATTCTCTCTTCCTTGTATTGTCCTTGTTAATAATTAGCTCGGTCCCTACAGGAAACTGAAGAAGAGGACGAGCAGGAGGAGCAGGAATCTGCTGGGAGGCGGCGGTCAGTGCAGGAGAGTCTGGCCCTCCCTGTCAACGTCTGCTATCCTGGAAACGGACAGAAAGACATTCAAGGCGAGACCAGAGATGCTTCCAAGAGCAAAGCGGAGATGTCCAGTAGTCCATCTCTGTCACCATCGCTGGGGGATAGTATTGAAAGCAGTGGTAGTCCGTTGTCTTCCCCAAAACACACCTCCTCACCACAATCTCCCTCTGGTTTTATGCGAAACGCTAAGAAGAGGGAATCCAAAGGCAAAGGGAAGGAACTCAAAGGTACAGCAAAAGCAAATCTAACGTCTGCAATAGCAAAGGAGTTTTTCTTCTTGCTGAGGCTGTTGATCTCTGCTTCGTTACAGAGGAGCTCAGCGAGCCTTCTACTTCAAAACATAAGAGACGGTTTCCAGATTTTGGGCAAGTATTCTAGTTATCAACTAATAATGTGTAGCAAAGATCCCATATTTGGTTTTAAATGATTATCTGATCCAAGCAGAGGCCTTCGCAAGTCTGGTGGCAAAGGGAAAAAAGACAAAGACAAAGAGGCCATGAGAGCTTCTCTGGAGAGCAGGTACTTATTGGACTTCTTATATAGTTTCTTAACATTCTAATGTTTTCTAATTTAAACTGAACATACCAGTTCTTTAGTTGTGAATAAATTGAAACATGAACATTTTGTCTTTTAGCTATCAAGTTAAAAAAGTGAAACTTATATATTACTAAGCCAGTACACATGGATAGGCACTAAAGCCTCCACCGTCAGTTAACTGGGAAGCTGTATCATCTGATGTTTGCTCATTGTGTTTAATCAAGCCCAAAGCCGACAAGCTGAGTTAATTTTCCATCTGTCTAAAATGTAACAAATACTTGGTTTATAACCATGTTAATCACAAAGCTCACTTGTGGGGGCTAAGTGACATAATTTGTGGCTAAACCACGGAGGAAGATGATCTAAAGGTAACATTTAAAGCAAGCTAAGCTTTATATATATCCCAGCAGGGTCACATTCGGACAGCCCTTCATGCCATCACCATATTGATGCATGATTATAGCATACTTACATTTTCTGAAAACTTGAAAATTATTTCCATTCGTTTGGACTCAAAATCTTTTAAGTCAACTAAACTAAATACTTTTAATCTGTGCATTTGTATAATTCTCCATTATCCCGTTGGATCAAATTACTGAAAAGATGATGACCTTGCCACAAACATGAGGGGAATTTCTTTCAGCTTTTTGCTGAAATAACTGAAATAAAGAGGAATTTGATGCAGAGAAATATTTTTAGCTTATGTCCTTGATTCCAGATTTACATAACTCTTTTGTTTTTAATGACCTCTCACTACTAATCTGATGACCAGGGGGTCTGCAGAGTTACTAGAGGAATCCGGAGGGAACCTTTCTCCTGCAGAGTCGATGACCTCTGTCCCCACCTGTATGCCGTTCTCCTGGTTTGGAGACAAAGACAGGGACAGAGAGCCGTCCTCATCCACTAGCAGCTTGCCATATACTACAAATGAAACCAGCAGTGAGCAAAGCCAGGACCGTAGACATAAGGTATAACTGTTGCACGTGTATTTAGATCTGTGTTTCAGTGTTTCTTTATGTCAAAGAAAATAATTAAATCTATCTATCCATCTGCATTTTTATGTCTAAATATTGTCAGCATAACTATCCCAACATTTTGCCAGGATTACGTCCTGTTTCCTTACACTCCAACCCTTAAACTGTTCTGGTTGGGTCCGGTGGTGCTTTTCTGCACAGTTCCTCGTCAGTGTTCGGCATAATCTTTCCTTGGAAGATCTTGTTTATTTATTAATTAGATGCTTTGCCTTTTTTAAAAGGTTACTAGGTGAAAAGTCCTCACAGCATCAAGCTTATTTTGCAGTGATGTTGCATATCTACTGAGTGGAACGCCTGCCCATCATGCAGGCTTTGGCCAACTGCTGTTCAAACAATTGTCTTTTAAAAAGTTCAAGACTGGAACTGAAGCTATAAGAGTATATATCTGTGAAATGACTTCTGATTCTGTGGTTCTTTATTTTATTTTACCACCTTACTTTCTGATGAGTCTTCTTTGACCTTGTTTCCTTTAAACAGACAAATCTCTCCTGGTCCTCTTTATTCAGTCGCTCGTTAGATTTGGTACAGTATACACGTTTTTTTAAATCACTGCTTTGACTCAAAATCACTCAGTAGTGTTTCACTAACAAGCTCGATCCTTGATTAACTTCTCATATAGAACGTATTCCTGGAGTAATTCACTACTGGTTTTGTAGTGGGTATGTGGTAAAGTTTTAACACCTAATTAAACCCTTTTTTCCCTGTTTATTACATTTATTTTAAGAAAGACTTCAGACTTGTTGAAGAACAAACAGCCCAGCAATACTTTTATAGACCTAAAATGCTTAATTGGAAAATGCTATTAGGGATTCATGTGTGAATATTAGAACACATGTGCAGGCTTTAGATTTTTTAATTCTTTGAATGAATTACTTGTAAGAAATAAATTGGCCGTGTAGAAAACCTGCATGTCTGGTTGTTGTTTCTCTTTGTTTGAACTAAACAATCTGACCATCTCAGGAAAAGACTTGTAGAACCTTGCAAAATATTCACACCCCTTTACACTTTTTTTATATTTAAACCACAAACTTTGATTATTAATATTTTTGTAGAGCAACACAAAGTAGTGACTGTTTTCAAGCAGAATGTTTAACTCATTTAAAAACCTCGAATTGCATTAGACTGCCTGCAATTTGATGCTCCTAAATAGATCTACAGCAGCTGCCTTCAGAAGATGCCTTAAATAGTCAGTTATGTGCCCCTCAAAAAAAACCAAAACAGTTATGTTTATTTGTTAACAATTTGATAAATGAGCTTTTTGGGCTACAATAATAAAAAAAAATTCCAATTAAACACCATCTGTGTGAAAGTGAAAGATAGTTGTGGCAGCTTTTTGCTGTGGTAATACTGCAGTTTAACTTGCAGGAGTTTATGTGAGGATGGCTCGAGTGAAATTCAGGGCAATCCTGGTGTGGACGTTAACCCCCCTACAGGACCTGGACCCCTAACATCTAACCAACAAAAAAAAAAGTTGATTATAGTATATTCATGTGTAAAAATGGCCTGGTCAAAGTCCAATTCTAAATCTATTTAGACTCTATTGTAAGACAATATCGATCATCACATTTCAATGTTTAAAATTTTCCAAATGGATTAAAAACTTGATATCTTTGGCAAAGAAGAGGGTAAACTTGCACCAATTATAAAACTGGGTCTACAAAGAACTGATTCAGGAGGAATAAATAGAAATGTATAATGCTCTTTTTAGATATTTATTTAAACAAAAAGGTTTGCGGTTGCAACAGAACAAAATTTAGGAAAAAAAGTCCAAGAGGTGTGAATACTTCTGCAAGACGCTGTGCAACAGGCTATACTTACAACCTTTTTAAAAAATGAAATCTTTGTGGTTTAGCTATCTTTAGAAGAAAAAAAAAAAACATTACCCCATACCTGAATCTGGTTTATTTTTGGCGGGCTCTCATTAGCACTAGCCTTCCTCTAGTTTACAGGATCATCATCTAGCTTTGGTGGTGGATTTAGTTTTTAATTGTGCACCATAGACTCTGATCTTCCTTCCGCTCACAGTTTAAGGTCACAGTCATGTCTATGCTAGATAATCAGTATGCACTGCCACCACTGTAATTGCTCTTAATCATACATCAACGTGTTTTTGTGGCATACATCACTGCCGTCAGCTGTCATCCTGTTGTTTGTCTGCCTGTGGTAGTGAACAGAAGCTGGTGTTTGATGTTACCTTAGTAAATGCGTTCCTTCTTTCCCATTGTTCCAGAGTTTTTCAGTCATAGATGATTCTAGCCCTGCCAGCGCCAGTTCAGACATCTCTGGGTTAGTCGCTGAACCCAATCTGTCTGGGCGCTCACACACTTTAATCTTCTCTTCCAGCGAGGTGAGTGCTCTCCTTGTTGTGCAGTCACAAAAGCTGTGTGGGGACGCCTTGATGCACCTGAAAGGGGACATTCTCAAGCATGCCCTTTGAGCCTCGCCCCCTTTCAAAGCACACATTAAAACATGAATGGACAGAGGCTATGTGAGCGCGGCATGTCTGTCTGTTAAAGCCGGTTTGTTTTGTATCGCAGCAAGTCGCGTGGCTTAGCTTTTCATTAAGTTAGCCATGATTTTGATAGTGCATACTTCTGCTTTAGTGCAGCTGGAATCTCTTCTTCCTGTTTAGTGATGTTTCAGCTTTCCTCATGTTTGTTTGTCTCTGCGGCTCAGTGTGAAAACATCGACATGCACTACAGTTTTGGGATGTTTTCCTTTATATGCACGCTGGTTTTTCGTTTTTGTTCTCGCTTGGGGAATGTTTATCAGCTTCTCAATGCTGTAGGTTACGTTTTAAAAATGGATTGAAGTGAATTAGTATTTGCTTTGCAGCTTTTATGTTCCTTCACTCTAAAGGTAAATAATTTATTCTACCTTTTCAACATATTTACAGTCATGTTGAAACATTTGTAGTTTTCACACAAACCATCAGTACTTTGTTGGTACTTAAAAGCACTTTGGAGGGAATGTAAACAGTTGTACACTTTCAGTCAGAAATTTACTGAGACTCGTCTTCAACGATTGAATGTTTATTTTTAGGGGGATTTTATTATACAACTTCCATTAGTTTTAAAATCAGGAATTGGTGCTCCAGTAATAATTTGTTTCACTGTTGTAACTCATCCATATATGCTCAAAAATATTCTGTACACAAATCCCTTCTTATTTTGGTTAGATTTACGTCAGTTACAGAGAAACACATTTTTTTATCAAACCTACCACAAACTGGAGTAAGTTTGGCTGGATATCTAAGCCCTCATCAGAAAAGGAAATCCTTTAAACAGGTTGCTATTCAGTCCTGTTGGAACGAACTGTCTGGTCCAAATTTGAACCTTCACGCTGCTGAATTAAAGGAATAACTTAAAAGTAATGTTCTCTTTTCATTAGCCCCCTGCTTTGTGTAATATAAACACATCACTGGCAGCCAAACAATCCCCCAGCATGATGCTGCCATCACCATGGAGGACTGTTATGTCTAAAAACATCACCTCCAAATGTTGTTTTAGGCAAAACATTAACTGGTTTCATATTTAAAGGTTGGTTCTGTAGAAAGGCTTTTTTTTTTCTTGGTCAACACTTTTTAACACAATTTATGATTCATTGAGTGTTTGACTCTTGGCTTTTTTTTTCATCTGATGACCAACTTGTGGTTGGAAGGTAAACATAGATGTATTTTCTTTCTGACAGCACAACGACCCAAAACACATCAAAACATATAATTAAGCCTGCTGGTATAATTTGGACACCGTTTGGATTAGAGAAAATCTATAATTAAACGTTGGCACCTAGTTCTTTTTTTTAAACCCAATTGTAGTTGTTTGTTGTATAAATATTCCAAGCTTGGGAAAACAGAGATTCTAAGATGTCATTAAAGCCCCCAAATATTTTGATCTTGGCATCTATAATTACTGCCTGCAGACTGACTGAAAGTGTATATCTTACAACAATTCTATTTCTTTTTATATAAAGAAAACATCCTCTGTTGTAGAAAGCTAACAAAAATAGAAGTAGTGCTGACAGATACCAGGTGCCCAACTTTAAGATATATATATATATATATATTTATTATTATTATTATTATTATTATTATTATTATTATTATTATTATTATTATTATTATTATTATTATTATTATTATTATTTTTTTTTTTTTTTTTTTTTGGGGGGGTCTGGATTGGAATTAAAATAAGAAAAGGGAACATTATTCTCTATCCCATTGTTTAAAAATGTAACCATTCATCCATCCATGTATCAACATTCATCTATCTCTCTAGTATCCATACTTGTATATCTTTTTTCTGCCATATACTTGATCTCCTGAAACTAGATTTTTGCCTTAACTAAAGTTTTTTTTTTTAATTCTTTTTGCCTTAAAATTGCTTAAGTTTTATTGGAGCACAGTTAAATTCTTCAAAGATCAAAGCATTGGTCTAAGTATACCTTTATAAAATGTAATTTGGCTTNTTTTTTTTTTTAAATACAGACCTTGGATGATGAACCAATCCCTGTTGGAAAAGAATATCAGTGGCAGAACCGGCCCATCTCTGAGTGGACCCATCAGCAGGTCTGTCACTGGTTAATGGGCATGAATATGGACCAGTACACACCTGAATTCACTGCAAAGGGAATCGATGGCCAGCAGCTTCTGCACTTAGACAGTGACAAACTGAAGGTAAAAGAAAATTTTAAAATAAATCCAAGTAATAAAGAGTTTTTTTGTTTTTTTAACTTTTTTAGAAGTAGTAAAGAGATGTTTCTTCAAATTTAGATGCTGCCCCCTTGTGGCTATATATTTGCAACACACTGATTTAATAGCTTTTAGCATCTTTGACTTTTCTGGCTTATTGCAAAAGCAGGAAATTTGCTGACAAAAACACAGAAAGAGCCATGTTATAGTTTCATGAAGGTAGTTGAATGTGTGCAGTTTGTCTCTGTGTTGTAATGAAATTCTGCTTTGTCCCTTAAGGCACTTGGTGTGTCCAGTCAAAGTGACCGCTCTACTATCAAAAAGAAGCTGAAGGAAATGCGGAAGGCCCAGGAGAAGCTGGAAAAACAGCGAGAGAAAAGAGAGAAGGAGGGTCGACGCAGTGGGAGACTACCAGTCCAGGGTGACTCTATCTGCTGATCGGAGCCGTTTCCCCTGATTGAAGCCTTCCCTTGACTTTTAATCCTGTTCAGAACTTCAAAAAGACATTTGTTCTTCTTAATTCCATGATGTTTCTTCAAGAAAACCACAGTGGATAACACTGCTAGTTTGGCCAGCTGGGACTTCCTGTGTTTAACTTTTGTTATTATGTTTGGCCATTTTTTACCTGTGCAGCTGTTCCTATGCCTTATTTTTTTCCTCCACAATCCAGAGACACAAAATGAATGAACTAGAGTCTCTAAATGTCCCCTTGATTTAGGTTTAACTTTGATTATTTGTCTCTGACTGACAACCATCCTTCTGTGACTCTACAGGATAAATGGAGTTGATTCTAGGTCTTCTCAGACTCTTAAAGGACCAGAGGTGGTTCTTGATATTCTTAATATTCCTTTTATCACATGCATTAACTTTTTTTTTTAATGTTTGGTAAAAGACCAAGAAAAAAAAAAAAAGAGATTCTAACATTTTTACCACTTAAAAGATTGACACTATAATTAATGAGATTCATTTTCTATTATAATGTAGTTTTTGCAAATCATGCACAAATTGACTGATGGAAGGCAAATGTATGTGGCTTTTTTTTATATATATATACATGTGTGTACGTGTTGAAATGCTATGTCTGAGTATGTTCAGGTTTTGGCTGGAACACTTATTGTACAGTTCAGATAAAAGCACTATTAGTCTCTTAAGCGTCAAAGGGCAGCAAGGTTTTAAATGTATAAATATGTTTTATACATGTGCCTGTAAACTGCATTTTTACTTAAATTCCTTTTTTTATTTTTTACTATCTTAAATTTTTCTACTAAGTAGAATATCCAAGCTATTTTTCTCTTTATGGCTGAAAGGAAAGAACTGAGATTATTACCTAGTAGGGACCAGGTGAATGCTGCTGCTGGGTGCCTGACTCTGTTTGGTACCAGGATGCTCTGTAAAGTGATGAGGACCTGTTCATCGATTGCCGTTTCACATGTGACTGCAGGGCTAAACGAAGAATATTCACCTTGAAACCGAAGTGCTTTCTTAATTCTTAAATCTAACCCCAAGTTTGTTTGAAATATTAAATGTTAGACCAAAAGAAAACAATGTTTTCTAAACTCAGTGAATCTAATCTTGGTACATGCAGCATCAATAAACTAATAATCACCTCTTATGGTATGTATTGCATTTTTATGACTTTTCATTCTAAATTAGGAGTCGGTGTGTTATAAACATGGTGACATGTCCACCTCTGGTGAATTTCGTTTTAAATGACCATAGCAATGTAATTTACAAGGAAAGTGCACCCAGAATACCCTGAAATGTGTGGTAAGAGACCAATAAATGTGATCCAAGCTCATCTTATAGGTGTAAGCCAGACCATTAGCAGCCATCCACAGTTCAGCTTTCTAATGACCCTTTTCCACTCTGTTAATAGGGTTTTAGTTTTGTTACCATTACAAGGTACCAGCCCCAATTTTAGTACCGTCCTGGTTGGGGTTTCAAGAGGTCTTCTGCAATGTTAGACAGCACAGCTTAAAAAAAAAAAAAAATGAAGCCCTGGAAAAAATAGGCAGTCCAATATTGAGGGGCACACATTTCTGTTTTTGGTGGCTGATTTAAAAAAATAAAATAAAAAATGATCCCATGAGGTCATCAAAATTCTAAAATGTTTGGATTTGTTTATTATTCCCATATCAACTTTAGAAAGTACTTTGGTCCTATAGTTGTTTAAAGTGCTGTACAATGTATCTATGTATAATATATACTCAGTGTATATACAGTTCTTAACTGTAATTGGAAGAGGGACCTGGAATAAGTAATCCAAAACAAAAAAATAAAAAGAAAAGGGAATTTCCTTTTTACAAAAACTAATTTCCCCTAAATTTGTGGATTTATTTGGATAAAGAAAGACTTTCCAGAATTTTTTTTATTATCTTGCAATCTTTGGCTCAGTAAGCTTCACCTCCCTTAAAGATAAATGTTTCCGAAATTATCTAATAATTTTTTAGAAAATGTTTCAGTTCTACTGGTAAGGGTTACTGTTTTCTGTCAGCCTCATTCAGAGCAGTCAGTTCTACCCATAAAGGGTCATGTTACTTTACTCAGAATCTTACTGTAGAAACAAGTACCAAGCTTTGCTGCCAACATTAAAACTGCATCTTTGAGTTTGAAACAACATCTATAGTAATCTTTTTTTAAATAGAATAGGTGGGAATCATTGAGACAACCTGAGAGCAGCACATACTTTAGATTATCTGACAAGGGAAGATTTAAAATGGACTTTAAAAAATAATGCACATGCAACCACAGAGGTTTTTAAGTTAACTCACAAAATAAAATACTCATTATATAAAGTAGGATTATTAATACCCTATATATATTAAAAGCAGAAGCTTAATTTTTAATACCCTATATATTTTAAAAGCAGAAGTTTAAAAATAGAACTCTTCAAAATAAAAGTTTACCTCTACAGCACTCAGTACACCAATAACAGGTACATGAATTGAATGCTTAGCCTTTCAAAAAACTAACCTCACACTCATAAAGTAAAGGTTTATGTAGTTGTTTATTGGAAGAATATGTTCCAACTTACAACTGTATTTTAACCAGTTATATATATATATATATATATTTTTTTTTTTAAGTTACCTCTTCAAGATAAAAGCCTTACATAAAGTTACTAGAGCTAGGTTTCCCAAACATTTCACCCTGTGTCCCAAAATATAATACAGACTGGCGTCTGCCATCTTATTTCACTTCATATTTATATATAGTGAAAAATTTAATTCATTTTATATACATTTAAGAATTTTAAATGTCATTTTGATTATATGATACATTAAATTGTATATTTTATGGTTTCATGCTGACTCACGTTTACTTATTTTATTATGTATTTTGGTCCGCTATATACTTCTGGAACTACATCAAGATAGTTACAAAAAAAAAAAAAACCAAGGAACCCCCCGGGGGGTTGGAAAAAACCCGGTAAAAGAATTTGTAAATACATAAACTTTTCCAAGGAGTGAGATTTTTTTTTTGCATCCTTTTCATATTAAAAAGCTCCTCAGTCCTTTCCTTTTTACATCTAGATTCTAGACAGTCCTTTGAAGAATCTACAAATCTACATATATCATAAGCCTGGTTTTAAAGGTCATATATCTTGCTTTTTAGCCTTTCAAAGTCACCTATAGGCAAATACATATTGAAATAATGCTTTAAGAGTTGTGTGGGTATCACTATGAAATTTAATTTTTTACCCAACACCAAAAAAAAGCTTCAAAAAGAGAAACAGACTCTCCACATCTTGGTGCCGCCCATTTTGCAACATATCACAACACTTTGGAGGGCTCAAGGCCAAACAACAGATGTTCATGACGTAGATTTAGCAAAAAAGGGCAACATTGCTGCCTGTGCAGATTAGCTGATAAAAGAGCTACTCAACATTTAAATCATTAGTGTTCTGTCTCACAGAGGAACCAGTTATTGTAGATGCATGAATTAAATGAAATACCCCTCTGTGTGATCTGAAGGATTAGCATAACTTGGTTAAAAGTTACTTCTTCATGATATAGTCCCTTAAAGTTAAATAAAACTAGCTGATTTGTGCAACTTTTTACTGCATTAACAGCTATGAAACATCTAAAAACAGACTTAAGCATTCAATAACAATCATTTGAAAATAATTTATTCAAGCTTTTGCCCCAACATTGCATCATAAATATATAACATTCTGGGAAGCTTCCAGAGACGCTTGACCTTAATGCCCTAAACAGTCCAAGAAAGTGGAGTGTTTCTGCCTGTTAAAACAAAAACCTGAAGCCTTGTTTACATCAGTATCTGCCTCCATCTACTCTGTTTGCATAGAGCATTTTATACAAATAAATCCATTAAACCCTAAAGATAAGTGCTTATAGTGCAACATGTCAACAGTGACCTAAATCTAATACAAACACAGCACTCTGCTGCATCATATTAAGTTATACATGACAGGATGCGCACATGATCTCATTAAAGGTGCTAAATCTTGGCTGAAACAACAGAACATCTCAAAGGACACCAATAAGTCCTCCAGAAATGTTTGCTAAAACTTATAACAGCTTTCAGATGGCAGTTTTTGTTGTAACAAAGGAAACAGCCGCAGGTTTGCTTAATAAACTCCGACAAAAAGGATTAAACTTAAAATAAATCGCCAAACAACCCAAAAAACTATTTACATCAATATAATTTTTTTTTTTTGCCTTATATGACAAATGCTACTCACATTTCAAAAAGCAATGAAAAACTACAAACTTAATAAACTCAAAACTAATGAAGCCATTTCAGAGTTAAACTATAAGCGACTATATTTATTCCCACCAGGATAAAATACTAAATGTGACGCCCAATACTGAAAGAGCAAAGAAATGACTTCCAACCCCATCCACGTCAGTACAATTGGTAGCTTCTTTAAAATATATGGCACAAAACATCTCCCATTATCCTACTTTCATCTTTAAATACACCCTCACACGGTTGTTGACAATAAGCTTTTCTGCAAATTCATTCACTTTTTAGGATCAGAAACTGCGAAACGTTGTCATGTCCTTGGGCTCCTTGCTAGGGACGCACCAATCATCAGCCTCGTGGATCGTCTTGTAGTGCTTCCAGGCTGACTTGTTGTACACAGGAAGCCGCTCGATTGACTCTGTGGAGAGCGCCTGGAAGAAGACAAAGGAGGAATCTGCTGAATCTTATTCGGCGGCAGAAACGGAGACTGCTGTGCTGTAAACTCAGTTACCCGTATGTAGATCACTGCATCGGTTCCATATCCCTCCAGAGAGTAGAGCTTCAGGTCCCCCTGAAAGTAGCGGGCGTAGAGTCGAGAGATGGGCAGGCCGTAGCCGTAACCAGCCTGGAACCAAAAAATGACATTGCATTTAGAAAAATCGAAAAACTTAAAATACTCGATTCAAAGGTTCTGTCTAGTTTTATTATGATCATACATAAAGGAACATTTTTTCCTTCCACTATTTTATAAATTTTTTTTTTTTTTTTATTCACCATCTTATTTGGGTGATTTCTATGCTGATTAGGGCTGGGTAAAAAAAATTGATTCCTTTACATTTTTGCAAAATCGATTTCTAGGAAATGAGATCGATTCGTTTTATAGTGACCCGCGTGACGTTCACATTCAAATAAGCAGGAAAGATGCTCTCAAGATGACTTCAAGCCAGACAGCTGCAAATATAGCCAATAGGTTGACTGAAGACATTAATAAATGTGGGCTGACCAGCAAACACCCTGTAGTTCTTACAGACAATGCTGCAAATATGGTTTGTCTGTGTCACGTCTGCTTGATCGTGTGAGGCTTCATTTTTTCACTTTTCACAAACAAGGTTGCACTTTTGAGACAGTTCTGTTCACATCTCAAGTTTAAACTGTCCGATTTACAAGTTTGCACTTTGTGTTGAATATTACAGGAAATAAATTAAATACATGAGTATTTCGAAACAGTTGAACCACTTTCATTGTAAAAACAGATTGAATCGAAATTAATCGATTCAGAGCTGTATGAATAAAAATCGAATCGATTCAGGACTTTGGCGAAAATACCCAGCCCAAGTGCCGATCATACGTTTTTCCAGAACAGTGAAAAAAAAGTTGACAAAAAGCTGTCAACAAAGACCAGTAGCAGACATGCGCCTATGAAAGAAAACAGAACTGATCGCGCATTTTTAGGGAAAATGAAGAACCCTGCTCGGTACGATTTAGTGAAGGAAAATAGCAGCCAGAGCTGTTAATTAAAGGTACTTGTTGACATGATCATCAGTACGAGCAAACCAGTGTTGTAATATATAGTTAGGGAGGAAAAAGATTAAATCAGATTGGAAGTTTATTTTTTAAAGTTCTGAAAAGTGCTGGTAACTATCTGCAGTGGCTATTGAGAAAGAGGTGGGGAACAACCTGGACAGGTGGCCAATCTATGACAAAGCACCCCACAGATATACATACACCACCTCAGATTAATTCAGAGAGGCTGAGTGACCAAAATGTAACTGAGCACCTGGAGAGAGCATGCAAACTCTGTGCAGAAAGAGTTGGCATTTTCCTGCTGCAAGGAAACAGCTACATTTCTGCATACTTATTTTTTTTTTAAATTGAAAATGTTTGTCCAATTTTTTTAAGTTTTGAAGCCGCAATAATTAACACATAAAATATTGTGTGCTTCATTTATGACAATAGATAATCATAGTTGGATAAATGCTGAGAGAAATTAGAACACTTCCAGGACCTTCAATTCAGTTGAAGACTATTTACAAAAACAAAAATGTAATGACCTTGGTTTATTTGGAAGAGCTGTTTTTTCACATTTAAGATTTCATACTGTAGAGGTACAGCTTAAATTTAGAAAGTATAATCTGAACTCTTGGAGTTAAGGAGAACCAAACCACTGACTGCAAAGCACGGTGGTGGCGGGGTGATGATTATATCCGATTTTGTCACCAGAGAACCTGAATATATATTATTTTTTTATGATTTCATTTATCATCACTATTTCTCTATTTAAACAACACAATACAAGCATAACATTTTTTTTATCTTTGTGTTTCTGACCAGAGGAGCTGCTCGGGAGCCGTCGATACTGGGCCGTGGAGCAGTGGAGTACGTGTAGGTGAACAATCGGTCTATCTTACGGAGAGGCACACCACCGCCACGGTCACTCACCTGAAACAAAACACAAGATACACGTACCAACCAAAGACATGAGCAAACTATAATCGTAAGCATTGCTGGTTAAGATGAAACCAGACTTGATTCAGTCTAAGTAACTTCTAATAAAAAACAGTTTGAATTTACCTTGACAGTGAGATCCTCGGATCCCAGAGCAACCTGTGTGTGAATTGGAGGATACTCCATCGAATCTCCATATAACTCCATGGTAGCCCGCATGGCGTTCTGCAAAGAGCATTACAGAAAGGTTTGACAACCCTCCAAAAAAACATACCAAAGAGAGGAGTTCAGGCAGAAAGGCTCACCTTAAACAGTTCAAACACCATGTGGTACAGATGAGATGGAACATAAACCACAGTGACGGGTTTGTCTTCATCTTTGGCTGAAGCCATAAACAATACCACTGAATTCAGATGCTTAAACTGGACTCCTCTAGTCAATACTTACTGACAATTCAAATTTAAAATATAAACTATTTTTAAGAAAATAAAAATCATATTTAAACATATTACCATTAAATTCTTCCAACACCAGCTCAGGCGAGTTCATGTAGTACCGGTCACAAAGGTGTCTCGCATTTTCAAAGGCATCTACAAAAAAATAATTGTTTCTTTTTAATTATGAAAACACTGAAGAGTCTCTGTAATAATGACATAAAAAGCTCTAAAGCACCTCTGATAACCTCACTGACACGACAGTGAGGATCGATGCTGCCGATCTGTTTGGGGTGTGCAGGATTCACCTTGACCTTCCCACCGAACAGGAGAGCTGCACACAACAGAGAGAAGAGACGATTATCTAAGAAGGAAACAATCATTAAATATTAGAGTATATGACGCACAGGAGGAAGAATTAAATCCAGATTTGGTTTGGATTTATAATCTTCAATAGCAGAATTTGACTACTTTATGATGACAGGAGAGAAAATGTTTCATTTACATGAACACACTTGTGTTCCCTATAATCGTCGTCTTCCCCAACCTGTTCCATGTTTTGCCACAGAGAACCACCAACCTAAATGCATTTCAGAAGGATTTAATGTGGCGACAACAGACAGCCCAGGTCAAGATTAAGGGTTCAAGGTAAGAACACTTTGGGAGAAAAGGTTCAGATGCATAAGGAGGTTTAGTAAGTAAGTAAGTCATTGTGGCAGGATGTGGTTTAGGGTTCAGGATAGAATAACTCTCTTCACATAGAGTGTTTGCCTAGTGGTCAGAGCAGTGCGCTTATGCTCTGAGAAGGTTGCAAGTACCCGGATCAATCCCCACAGCCTGGACTTTGGGTTCCTAAGCAAAAATTTAAACCCCACACTGCTCCTGGGGCGCCGCACAATGGCAGCCCACTGCTTTCCGAGGGGATGAGTCAAAAGCAGAAAGTGAACTTCCCCAATTATTGGACAATAAATGGATTTACATTTAGTTCTTTTAGCTCAGCACATCTCCAAGGCTGCTTTAGCACATTTCTGATAGTTACCCAGCAACAAGGCAGTAAGGCAGCAACAAGGCAGTAAAGTAGGTATTTAACCATTAAGCTAAACTCTGATAACAGAGAACAGCTATAAGGCCCATCTGCCTTATTAATGCGCTTTGTTATTTAATTAGAAATTAACAGCATCTTTAATTTAATTTACCTAACTAAACATGGAAAGAATCAAACAGATAGTGATACATTTTTTTACAATAAATCTGTTAAACCGGTAAAGATCCGTATCAACCCATATTCAGATCAAATTGATTTTCTAAAATTAGATACAGATAGAAGAGGAAAAGCAGGCTAAGCAAGAAGAAAGAGCTGAAGTAACCATGGGAAGATTAGTAGAAATCAAATATGTTTTTTCATAACACTAATTATACTGACTTCCTCCAGGATTTCCCATTTGGGCAAATAATAATCCACAGATTCAAACTGCGTATATAGATAAAATGCAAAAGGTTAAGGTTGATAATATTCTGCAGACACATGGGAGAAGATTCAAGGAGAAGAATTAGTGGAGTTTTTAAATCACAACATGCAGAATTAGCTCAGCTGGTCTCTCTAAATCATCCCCAGTGTCTCTGTTTCCCCTCAGGACTCTGAAAGGTCAAACAGCTACACATAACGGATGAATGGAGTTATGGTTATTTAGCAACAGAAATGTGCCCAATCTACTGTTAGTTTGATTCACACACCATAGGAAGTGAATTGTTTCTTAGACTTAGATGACTTTTATCGAAGAAATTTCGTTTAGCACAGCTTTTCAGACAGTTAAGTGCAGTGATCAGATGTAAACAGTGTAGGAAAAGAAACATGGTGCAAAAAACGCATTGATATGCTGTTTATTACAGCAGCGTAATAATCACCTAATATGCACTTTTACCTGAACTTTGTTCTAAATGACTTTTATTCATTTCAAAATGAACCTAACTTGCCTCCAAAAACATGCTCTCCTGCTACAAAGAGACACTGGATTTTCAGAATAAAAGCACTAAACTAAACTCTAATCCCTGAATGATGCCTTGCTCACTGAGGGGGGGGGGACAATCTCAGAGCAATAACTGGCATAAGAAAGAAAACATAAGAGTATTTTTTTTTCTTCCTTTATATAAATAAAAGCATTTTCTGTTCAAATTTTGTTTGAACATGTTGGACTGAATTAATGTAAAAGTGCTAAATTAGATCTTATAAGCTGAATTCAGGAAGTAAACCCCAGATGTCCATCGATACAACTTTTCTAATACAATATCGATATTGCAGCTTTGAGAATTGCCCGATACCAATATTGAGCCAAGACGATATTAGCACCAAATATAGCTTTAATTACTTATTTGATACTGTAGAATGGTATGAAAGGCTTGATCAAATAATATTACTAAAGCAGGGAACATAAGTCAACAAAAGCAAAAGGTATGAAAACAACTGACCCATGTAAAATAGACCATATTAGTTACAGAAACTTTTAACAGAATCAAATTGTTTCTAGAAATAATATTGAAGATTTTAGGTGCTGGTAGATAAAATCTGATATTAGATTTCCGGCTAACATTCGACCAATATCTGCATCCCTACCTCCAACTTTGTGAGAATGTTTATTTATTGCAATACAAATTAGAGACTTGACCTCTGAGAGAAGAAGAACAAAATGTAGATAAAGGAGGGTTTCAAAACAATCTTTTTTTTATCCATTATATCTCTTCAACTAGGCTTGAAGAAGCTACTTTATCGCTTGTAGAGGCAGATAAGCAACATGTTGCAGTATGTTTATCACTAAGTTTGGGGGGGGGGGCTATTGTTTTGCCGTCATCTGCAGAGGTAGACATTTCAGAAATGGCTGCAGAACCTCTGCACCTTGACTAAAATAGCTCCCTGCTGCACTGCTAATGAACAGCTAAATAAATGAATAAAAACCAGCAACTGTTCTCACTGTGCTGGTTGAGCAGCATCCTGATGGAGATCCTGCTCATGTAGAAACGATCCAGGAAATACTGAAGGTTCTGGCTGACCACCGGGTCTGTGCCGTAGGTCTCCTTGTACTCCACAACCCCCTGAGCCATGGTGGGGATCACATCATTGTGGCGGTTTCTAATTCTTATCACAGCATCTGTGAAGCTAAGCAGAGAGAAAACATTCAGTGAAACTAGACTGAGAGAGCAGAGCAGTTTTTCCATTGGCAAAACTCACTCATAGGTGACTTTCTCATCGTCTGCATTTTTATCTTTGAACTCCAGAATATCCTGAAAGCTCTGCATGTACCTGAAACGGGACATAAAATCACTCACTGCTGGTTGCAGAGGTGTTTTCTAGGGGGGGGGGACTGGCCTACCAGCTCTGGACTAGTCCCACAGATGGAGTCCTCAGCAGGTTGTCTGGCAACAAGTTGATCTCCTTCATAATGTTGGCCAGCCTCACAGGAAGCTCCTGTCTGAGAAAGGCGAAGGAGGTTTTCTCACACGCGTTTTCTGAGCCTGGATGAAAAACGGAGAGAAGACCAAACGTCATTAAAGTGAAATTGGATCTATTTTTTTTGCAAAAAGAAAGATTGAAAGAGGAAAACTCAGAGTCAACAATACATAAAAAGGGCATCAGAATGACTTTGCACACATTTGAGCATTTAGTTCCTCTACAGCTTGAACACAAACCAGATGACATCTTTATTGCCCACGATGCACATTAATCTGTTTTCATATTTCCTGCTATAATAAGAATTAGTCAAACATCAGGGACTATAATGCCAAAATATGCACACAGTTTTAACTTCTAATTTTAATGCTGGAAATTGATTTCTAATGTAAAACTATTCTGATAGTGCAGCATGCAGTTATTTTCACTTCTGCCAAACTTTGTATAGCAATAACAATACTGGAAAAAAAATATGCACAAAATTATTATTTTATTCCTCAGTGAAGATCATCTGTCAGATTGTAACGTTGTTATAACTATTTATGAGCCATTTAATGGATTAAACAGGAACAAATATCAAACAGTATGTGATGTTCTGAGATCAATTTACTTTACAAAATAAAATGATGCACTACTTTGGGAAGGTTTAGCACATAAAATCTCAATCAAATATACTGAAGTGTGTGGTTGCAGTTCAATTGCTTTTAAATACTTTATTTTATTTCAAAGCTGCTGTGCAGCTCTTACCAAAATCCAGAAACTGCTTCATTGAAAGCGGGGAAGGAGAGAACCTGGAATAAAAGTCGATGTCCTTCCCAATGGACACGCTGCTCCTCAGGAACCTCAGCAGCCTCATGATGACGCCTCTGTGAACCTGCTGGAGTTAAGATGAGCGGCAGAAAGCCTCTTTATCCGCCTCACACAGCCGGGTTTGGGCTGAGAAGACACTCGCTGAAATACTATTGTTATGATTTGACTATCAGGCTTCTTAATTTAGTTTCATTATCCACAGCTCCATGCACTCTGCTATGCTTTGGCATCGTCCTATATTTGATGTGGTCCTTCTCTGCTAAATCTTCACGGGCAACTAGATCAACAAGCTAATCCGAAGAGACATTTCAAAGCCAAGAGGCTACCCCTCCTCATTTGTCTTGTCTTGTTTTGTGTTTAATGGCGGTTGGCAAACAACTTTTCGGTGCGCTTACCGCCACCAATTGGTGAGGAGTGTTAATCAGAATACTTATATTTATTTATCTATATATCTCTATCTACAATATTACTTTACAAATATTAAATTCTCATAATTATTCCTGTTATCATTAAATATTTTAATAACTATTGATAAAAATTATTTTTTTTTTTTTTACTTTTTCCTCCTCGTTTGGTTCTTTCGATGCTTTATTTACGTCGCTGGAAACAAAAGTCAAGGCAAATTACCGCCACCTACCGGACTGGAATGTAGGGAAAGTTACTCCACAGATTGGATATATAAATACGAGATGTTTCTTTCAAGCTGTTACACAGGAGCTGTCTTTACCCTGCTAACCAGAACAAGATGAGATATATTCAGGCGATTGACCCACATTTTACATACTGCAAAGAGAATCCAGAAACTCATTTATTTTGCAGTTGCAAAGTAACAAGAAACCTTTGAAAGGTAATAGTATATAATTATTTTTAACATCGATGCTGATTTTTCACTATCTTATAAACTTTTATTTTTGATTTTTTTTTTTTTTTAGAGGAAAAACTTAATATAAATAGGAGACAATTAATCTAATAATATTTGGCAAATTGCAAATATTTTTTTACCTTTTTTCAAATATTGATTGAATAAATCAAATTATATTTATCTACTATTTCTAGAAGTACAAACAAAAAAGCTATAAATAAACATGCATATCTTAAATTAATCAATTTATTTAATTTATCATAATGTCTATTTTTTATATTGTTATTACTCTGCATTGAATGTAGATATACTATCCCCCTGATATTCTTTGTTATGTGTTCTGTGTTCTCTGTGCTCCCTTGTTTTATGTTTATCTTTGTAAGCAAATATGTTTATCAATGATATATATATATATATATATATAAATATAGCAATTTGTTGATCTTGATACTTTATGTCATTATTGCCGGCTACATCCTTATTACTATATTTCATCAATAACTCCATTTATAAATAAAGATGCACTTGCTACCCTCTCACCATAATAAATGCATCAGGCTGTGGGTTAACTTGAGTTTATTTGACTTGGAACAGGACATACAGGATTTAAGATCCTGCTTGTCCTGCAGACAAACATAACTACGCATCAACAATAGACTGATGAAGATATTCTACTATAAGCAACGCAGTCAGGAAAGAATGGATTTTCAGTATTGATAAAAAAAATGAAAAACCTCATTTTAAATCAATTATGCTCTTGGAAAACTGGGAAACACAGTGAATCATAGTAGTTTAACCAATACAGTAGAGACGGAAGTATTTTTTTTTTTTTATAAAGAATGGAGTAAGGAGAAAAGTTGGCTCTGAATAATTAGTTTGGAACAGTCTCCTAAATGATGTGAAGTTAAATGGTTAAATAACTAGAAAGGCAGGTTTACAAAGTTCAGCACCACTTTTATTGTTTTTTGTGATCCTTTGGACAAAAAAAAGGTAGATATTTTTTCAAAGGCACCATATTTATTGAATTCTTGTCATCAATTTCTCTTTGAGTATATAAACACGTTTTCGTTTTCCTGAATGTTGAGTGTAAGGCAGTAGGATATGGATACCAGGACATAGTGGAGTTAAAGGAAATGAAATGACAGATAAGGCTGCAAAGGAGGCTACCACATGAGAAGCCATCGATGTGTCAGTTAAAATTAGTAAGATGGAAACAAAGAGCACCATCAAACAGAGACTGAAGAAAAGGTGGCAAGAGCAATGGGAAGAAGAGAGGAAAGGATGGTGGTTTTACATGATTCAGAGGAGAGTGGGAGAAATTAGATGTGCAGGGAGGAAGAGAAGAGAAGAAACAATTATATCAAGATTTAGATTTGGGCACACAGGATTAAACAGTACTTTATCCAAAATAGGTAAACATAACACCGGCAGGTGTGAATGCTGTGAGCAACAAGAGACAATTGAAAATTTTATGGTTTACTGTAAGAAGTAT